>NC_035438.2:29616943-29916943 GCF_002127325.2 Helianthus annuus | reverse complement strand
CAACGACGCTTCGCTCCACGTGCAAGACTCAATACTTTAGGTAATGTGATTTAAGTTGATATTGCCTACCTACTAGGGGTTCTTTTGCATGATGTGTGGTCTATGGTATAATTATTAGAACAGTAGCATGTTGCCTGTTATCCCTATTGCGCCCCATGTGGCACACAAACGTTTAACTACTTGACAAGAGGTGGTCAAACCCCTTTCTAATTGCTCGTCACCCTGCTACGACTGCTTATGCATTCTATCTATTTGTATGCTTATCTCGACATGACGTCGCCACTTGACCTTCCGTACATCCGGCTTGTACGCCAACAACCACGTAGACCAAGACCGACTCGAATGAACTTGGGATTGGGAGAACTACACCCACGCATCCCTGTTGACGAACCTCATCATCTCCACTGGTTGTCTATACCAGAAACGAAGCAGCCACAATTACTCGCGTTCGTCGTTTTTGCATCTAGCAACCCTACCAACCAAATTCTGTTTTGGACAAGTGATATACCTTCGTGACTGTGATGCAACAAACTTTCCTTTTGTGCCATGCCGCCATATACCACTACTGGAAAAATTGCTTCTAGACAGCAGGTTAACTAGTTGAAATCTTCGGTTATCGATGGACCCTTGTTTACAGTCAATTCTTCGTATGAGCTTCAGTAACTCCCTGTTATCTCGATTTGGCAACCAATGTAATGAAACGCCAACAACCATACCACGATTTTCACCAAACACGAGACTACCTCACTACCCTGTTGGATGGTTCATTCTCATTCTATTTGACTAGCTCTCTCGTATACTCAACCTGGTGAATGGATGCCGTTGCTGGTGATGTAGTCTTCAAGACGTTTGAGGACGGAGTTATGGATCAGTCGACCTACCAGCGAGCACGATAAATTTTACGTTTGCATGACCGACCTTACCCTACAAGAGACGTACTCTATTTCGTGATAGTTTTCTCGCTTATGCGAAATCTTTGCACTAGCTCATGCACCGACTCATGATTATTGATTGTTAGTATGTCCGCTTTCTACCATTGGCTTAGACCAAGCCATCACACCCTTACCACAGCAACGTTACGATCTCGCTCCCCCATGACGAGCCACTGAAGCGAACACCCTCTAGCTTAGAGAATTATGGAAGGCGGCTTTCGATCATTAGTGATCACTCCTCGAAACCCTGAGAATGGTGATGTAATGCTGATACGATTATACTCTTGAGCGCGTTTACACGTCTCTCCTAGGAACCTCATGCATACGCAGACGTACGTTGGATTCAACTGCACGACTTTAGGAAACTACCCCTGGCTCGGTTACTTGCAGGAAGAAACACAAACACACCTAAGATCACGGATTCTGGTTTCTCCCTTGCCTGTGGGCGATTCCAACAACTACTGGTGGAGGACACAGTGGGCAACGACATACTTTATCTTAACTATACCCAACTTGCGTACAGCCAGCTGTACATTCGACATCGAGTAAACCCCTGCTGTAAATTCTTACTCATCGATTGAAACTGCTCCTTCTTATGTTACCACGTCCATGCACGATATGCTTTTTGGATTCGGTGAAGACAACAACACCCCTATGGGGGGGCACTCGCTTGAACAAGTTACACTCTACGATCATTTCTCGATGGGCATTGGGCCATGCATATGGTGATATCACAAGTACCGTTCTTCGAACTTGATACGACCGATATGCATTCTCAGACGCGACTTTCCTCAAGTTTTTCCTGAAGATTTACCTGGACTACCGCCTCATCGCCAGGTCGAATTCCAAATCGAGCTAGCTCCTGGAGCAGCACCCATAGCTCGAGAACCTTATCGTTTAGCTCCATCAGAACTGGAAGAACTGTCCAAGCAACTACAAGAACTCTTGGAAAAGGGTTTCATTCGTCCTAGCTCTTCGCCCTGGGGAGCTCCAGTGTTATTTGTGAAAAAGAAGGACGGTACCTTCAGAATGTGCATTGACTATCGTGAACTCAACAAGGTAACTGTGAAGAATCGCTATCCTCTTCCGCGCATTGACGACTTGTTCGACCAATTACAAGGGTCGAGCTACTATTCGAAGATTGACCTGAGGTCAGGCCACCATCAACTGAGAGTCCGCGACGAGGACATCTCTAAGACAACATTCAGGACTCGCTATGGACATTACGAGTTCCTGGTTATGACTTTCGGATTGACAAACGCACCTGCGGTCTTCATGGACCTTATGAACAGAGTGTGCAAACCTTACCTGGATAAGTTCGTTATAGTTTTCATCGAGGACATCCTGATCTATTCTAAGAGTCGGGAGGAACACGAGCAGCATCTATGACTTATTTTGGAACTTCTTCGTACAGAGCAACTATATGCCAAGTTCTCAAAATGCGACTTCTGGCTTCGTGAAGTCCATTTTCTAGGCCACGTGGTAAACAAGGATGGGATTCATGTTGATCCATCCAAGGTAGACTCGATTAAGAACTGGCCTGCACCCCGTACACCAACGGAAATTCGCCAATTCTTGGATTTGGCAGGTTATTACAGAAGGTTCATCAAAGACTTTTCGAAGATTGCGCAACCTCTCACCTCACTAACGCAGAAGGGCGTTACTTATCGATGGGGTAATGCACAGGAAACAGCTTTTCAGCACTTAAAGGATAGGCTCTACAGCGCATCTCTCATTTCCAGAAGGCACAGACGATTTTGTGGTCTATTGTGACGCATCCATTCAGGGTCTTGGATGTGTGTTGATGCAACGTGACAAGGTCATAGCTTACGCATCACGCCAACTTAAAGTTCATGAACGAAACTATACTACACACGATTTAGAGCTGGGAGTTGTGGTTTTCGCGCTTAAGATATGGAGACATTACCTGTATGGTACCAAGTGCACCATCTACACCGATCACAGGAGTCTCGAGCATATCTTCAAGCAAAAGGAGTTGAACATGCGACAACGGCGATGGGTCGAGCTATTGAATGATTACAAATGCGATATCAAGTACCATCCAGGCAAAGCCAATGTTGTGGCCGACGCCCTCAGTCGAAAAGATACTGCACCTAGACGCGTGCGAGCGTTACAACTTACCATTCAGTCTAGTCTTCCCACACAGATACGAGATGTTCAGGTAGAAGCATTGAAACCAGAAAACGTCAGGGCTGAAGCCTTACGCGGCTCAAGGCAACAACTAGAACAAAAGGAAGACGACGCCTACTATGTAACAGGATGCATTTGGGTCCCACATGATGGAAACTTACGCGAGCTAGTGATGGATGAAACACATAAGTCTCGCTACTCAGTACATCCAGGTTCGGATAAGATGTACCACGATCTCAGAACTACATATTGGTGGCCTAGCATGAAGGACCACATAGCAACTTACGTCAGCAAATGTTTGACTTGTGCGAGAGTCAAATCAGAATATCAGAAACCATCAGGCCTACTCCAACAACCAGAGATACCACAGTGGAAATGGGAACGAATTTCCATGGATTTTGTTGCTGGCCTGCCTAGATCTCAATGTGGGAATGATACTATTTGGGTGATCGTGGATCGACTCACTAAGTCTGCACACTTCTTGGCTATCAAGGAAACAGACAAGTTCTCTACTTTAGCAGACATTTACTTAAAAGAAGTAGTTTCGAGGCACGGGGTGCCAACCTCCATTATTTCCGATCGTGATGCACGCTTTACTTCAGAGCTTTGGCAAGCGGTGCACAAATCTTTTGGCTCTCGATTAGACATGGGCACAGCTTATCACCCTCAGATGGATGGGCAGGCTGAGCGCACTATTCAAACGCTAGAAGACATGCTACGTGCATGTGTAATCGATTTCGACAACAGCTGGGAAAAACACCTTCCTTTCGTGGAATTTTCGTATAATAACACTTACCACACCGGCATTCAAGCCGCTCCATTTGAGGCATTGTTTGGGCGTAAATGCCAATCACCTCTTTGTTGGGCAGAGGTGGGTGATAGTCAGATCACGGGTCCAGAACTTATAGTAGACACAACGGAAAGAATCGCACAGATACGACAATGAATGGCGGCAGCTCATGACCGTCAGAAAAGCTACGCTGATAAGCGCAGGAAACCACTCGAGTTCCAGGTTGGGGATTGAGTGCTACTCAAAGTCTCACCTTGGAAAGGTGTAGTTCGTTTTTGCAAACGAGGCAAGCTCAATCCACGATATGTCGGATCGTTCGAAATCATCGAGAAAGAATAGACAAAGTGGCCTACAAACTGAACCTACCAGCAGAACTTGGTGGAGTTCACAACGTCTTTCACGTGTCGAATCTGAAGAAGTGTCTATCAGATGAGACCCTCATAGTTCCTCTCAAGGAACTCACTATCGACGAACAGTTGCGATTCATCGAGGAACCAGTTGAAATCACGGACCGGGATGTTAAGGTCCTCAAGCACACTAGAATACCTCTTGTTCGAGTTCGTTGGAACTCCCGTCGTTGCCCAGAGTTCACCTGGGAACGAGAAGACCAAATGAAACTCAAGTATCCCCAATTGTTCACGAACAATACAACCACTACTGAGGCTGAAGCTACTACGGAATTTCGGGACGAAATTCCAAACCAACGGGGGAAGGATGTGACACCCCAGGAAAAACAGGAAAACCATGCAACTTAACTAGCTTCCTCAGTGAGTACGTACCAAATTTCGGGACGAAATTTCTTTCAACTTGGGGATAATGTGACAACTCGTATTTCAAACCTCTTATTGTACTTTGATTATGAGATTATGTGAACTTGTTGATTAATTGAATGTTACATGTTATGTGACTTTGTGTAACGAACGTATGTATATGACAACATTACCATAACCCGGTCGCACAAGCCTAATCGGTTTACACAACTTGTACTCGAAACCCAAAAAGGGCAGCCCATGTATGGGTTTGGCCCACTCCTTTTATACGCATACAAACACCCATCATTGGGGTTTTGTTGTAATAACTCTCATTAAAATCAATAATTAGAATGATAATTAGTCAATAAGAAAACCCTAATTGAGACACCCAAGTAATTCTGCACTAACCCTAAAATTTTCAGAACAATCGGAATTAGGATCAGGGCCCCTAAAACACAAAGGGGGTAAACCCTAGTGATGATTATCACCAAATTTTCGTTGTACAGATTATAATTCGTTTTATAAATGAGTCAGCAAAGCTAGTCCCGAACCCAGCTAGCCTATATAATTAGACTGCATCCCTTACGGACCGTAAGGGGAAATGGCATACGGTCCGTAAGCGTGTCCCAAAAATCACTATAAATAGCAGACATTGGCACTTGCTTTCAGAAGTTGAAACGACGCACAAAGCTTCTGTGTACGTCAAATTAGAGGCAAAATATTACAATTAAACACACACTGATCACGAAGTGCTGCCGCAAAACAGGGTAATAACTCGATATCTATTACGATTCATTTTCCGACTGATCAATATATCCAATGGATGTTTAAGTGCCGCCCACATAGGGTTATACTTTGTCGTTCGTCGTTAAATCGATGGATGTTTAAGTATTGCACTTTGTCGTTCGTTGTGAGAATTTGATCTCGTGAGTTATCGTAAATGCTGTATTGATCACTAACCCGGTTTTGTGTGCATTATTATTTAAATTAGGTTAACAAGGCTAAACGATATTCTGTCCGTGTTAAATCTGCAATGTGAGTCATTCTCTTTTTATCAAATGTTTTACAATACTCCAAATTATTTTCAGAGTTATAATTACAGTGATTAAGTTTATGTAATCACCAAATTACAGCCAGTATGTGGGGTATTGTGCACATTACTACTGTTTTAATCACATCAGGTGGGCGAACCTAAAATTAAGTGATATACGTCATTCATTGGGGCAGCCAATGGTGATATGACCACAGTCACAGATCCGGTCGAGTGACAAATACTGTGGGTAGTTGGTAGATATCAGAAACATATGTAAAAACTCTTAATACTGTAAATTATAATAAACGAGTCATTTCAGTAAACTGAATGATTCACTCGGTATTTCCCGCTGACAAAACCTTTTTCAAACATGTTTCAGGTGATCTATTGTAATTCAGGAAAAGTGCTGGGGAGCATTTCAAGCTTAAGAAAGTGGCTCATTATAAAATAGAGAAATATGTTTTCTAAAAATAAAGATTTATCAGTAAAATCATGTTATTGTAAATCACCGGGATTTTATCCCGAATTGTGAAATAAAATAATCGGGAAAAGTTTTTGGCTTTACAACGATCCTGATGATAAACTTCCGCTGTTAAACTCAATTAAATAAATATCACGGGATTTCTGTCCCGCGGCTCCTGAAACGGGTCAAACCGGGTCGGGGGCCGTGACAGAAATGAGGTGGTATCAGAGCCACTGAGTTAAGCTAATTAAGTATTTAGAGATACTTAATTTTTCCTGATTACTATTATGTGATTATGTGTTCTATTAAACTGATTATTTGTTAGTTACAGTATGGGTAAGCAAAAGCTGCAAAATATCTATCTTAAATTAGATAGGTCAGTACGAAGAGGGAAGTTCATCCCAAAACAAATCTTCAAAACTCCCTACAATTCCTGAAGAAGGAATATTTGTGCGAAAAGCACAATATGAGAAACCGCTTTCTCCTAGAAAAAGGAGTATGATTATTAAGAAAAGTAAAGAGCAAATCCGAGAAAAGAGGATTAAAAGGGAAACCCAGGAATTAATCAATAAATCACCTTGGGAAGACAAGCTAGATGAGAAATGGGCAAATTTATATATGTTAGCCACAGTAGCAGAACATGCAGATCTTTAAAAAACCCTAAGTCTAGTAATAGCACTTCCCAGTAAATAAATAAATAAATCCGAGTGTGTTCTTTCCTGTTATTTTGTACAAATAGTGTGCAATAAAACTCCAATGTTTATTTGTTAAACTTTGTTCCAAAGTTTTAACTTAGTATTTTTGTGCATTTTGCATATATGCTACACAGCATGAATGAGATATCTGAAGCCTTTCAGAACCTCGATCTTTACCCGGTGAATGTAGAAGTTTCCAAAGATTTCACTGGATACTTTGCTGATGTGGAACAACCTGTAGAATTCAATGCTCCACCTTTGACAAAGCCAAAACGAAAGAAAAGAAAGAATTATGTATGCGGTAGTCGTATCCGTAGGAAAAAGCCAGCCACAAAACTTCCTAAAATAAACAACCCTTTAGAAAAAGGAAAAGAAATTGTAATCAAAGAAAGTACTAAACAGCAAGAGATGGAAACTGAAGTCAAGAAAGACTCTAGGCAAATGGAAAAACAGTTTGAGGAATATTCTAAAGATATAGAAATGGAAGTAGGACAAGGTTCTAGACCAACTCAGATAGAAATTGGAGAAAGCTCCAACCAAAACCAGGGAATAACTTTTCAAGAGGAAATAGATTTTCTATTGGCAAGTTGTGAGACTATTCAGCCTGTCAATACTAATGTTTTTACTTATCCTATTGAAAATCCACTCCCTATGAATCTTGAACCAGCGATCCCAGAACCAATAGTCCACTCTCAACCTGTAGGAATGGACGAATGGTGGACGAACGATTGGCAATTTCAAAATATTGTCAACGACCCTTATTCCTTTCTTCCACAATTCGATCCAGAACCCCTACCTAATCCACCAATGAGTAACGAAAATATGGCTGAACTTCGCCATTATGGTGAAGAATTGATGGATGCATGAAATAGAATCAGGGAGATAGGGGGACAAATTGCCTGGAAGTATGATGAAAGGGAACTTCGTTTTTAAGACGACAAGTGGCGAGAGATAGGAGGGTGGTAAAACCATAGTTGTGTAATAGTAAAAGTAAATAGTAAAATCAATCTGTAACATAACTACGAATAAAACTTTGTAAGATATTGTGTGTAGTGATGCATACTATAACAGATATAAAATGGAATCGAGAAATTGATAGTTTTGACTATACGTGTATTGTAAATTGTCTGATTGTTTGTGTATAATTTCTATTTATCAGATACTAATAAAAGACTGTATATATAATCAGATGGCAAATATTGGTAATGAACCAGTAAATGAGGTTAATCAGTCGGAGCAACATCCAGGGGATCAATATATGACTAGACAAGATATTGAAAATATTGTTGCTCAAGGGATAGCCAATGCTATTCCAGCATTCGTTGCTGCTGTAAAAAGTCCAATCGAACCGCAACATATCGTTCCTAGTAAACGTACTTCTAAAGATAACTTCAGTAACAGTATAAATGGGGGCAATAATCATGTTAATCATGATAATGAATCCCAGCACACGCCGCTCCCTAAGAAACTGAAAGCTGCAACACCTGGTTGCACTTTCAAAGAATTCCTTGCTTGTAAACCCACTGAATTTGCAGGCAATGAAGGGGCAACTGCATCACTGCGTTGGTTAGAGAAAACCGAAGCAGTAATTGCAATAACTAAGTGTGCTAAAGATGATCAGGTCATCTACGCATCAAATCTATTTAAAGAAGGAGCACTCGAATGGTGGAACACTGTGTTACAAGCTAAAGGAAGAAATAGGGCTTATGCTATGACTTGGGAAGAATTTAAGAATCTTGTAGAAAGAAAATTCTGTCCTGAGTATGAAAAGGAACAAATGGCAAATAAGTTCCTAAATCATCGGATGATAGGTGTGGATTGTCGTAGTTATACTTCGGCATTCTTTGAATATGCTAGAGTGGTACCAACACTGGCTTCGCCAAAACCGGTACTCATTTCTCGCTATATTTGGGGATTAATTAGCGAAATTCGCAATATCGTTAAGGCTGCGAGACCTCGCACTATTGAGATGCTGTAGAATTAGCTAACACTCTGACTGATGAATTGATACGCACAAGAGATGAAGACAGGAAGAAGGAACTAGCTCAGAAAATTACCCAAGGATTTAGGGTGGGTAATAGCAGTTTCAAGAAAAGAGGAGCAGGGCAATCTTCAACTTTGCCATTCTGCAAAATTTGCAAAAAGAAACATTTTGGAAAATGTAATAAAATTTGCAATTTTTGCAAAACGATAGGACATCGTGAAGAAAACTGCAGAAAGAAATCCATAATTTGTTACAATTGTGGAGAAGCCGGACATTTCAAAACAGAATGTCCTAAGTTAGTCAAACCAGTAAACAACAAAACCAAGGCGACCGAAGGAGCTACTAAGAAGAATGCCAGAGCATTCCAGCTAACCACTCAAGAAGCAGAGCTCATCCCGGATGTGATAGCCGGTACGTTTTTAGTTCACGACGTTTATGCAAAAGTATTGTTTGACTCTGGTGCAAACCAAAGTTTTATAAATACTTCATTCTGCCAAGCTCTTAAGTTACCCTTAACTACCATTAGGCAGATTTTTACAGTCGAAACCGCAGATGGGAATTCAGTAAAAATCAATCAGGTTTTGCAAAAAGTAGAAATAGAACTTTCAGGTCATAAATTTGATGCAAACCTATTACCTATGAAATTAGCTGAATTTGATGTTGTGTTAGGAATGGATTGGTTAATAGCCAACCATGCTCAAATCATTTGTGATAAAAACTCTATAGAAATTCAATCACCTACTGGAGAAGTAATCATGATTACAGGAGATAAACCTCGAAAGCCACTGAAGTTCATATCAGTAATGAAAGTTGCTAATTATGAACGAAACAAGGAATAGTATATATGATTTCAGTAATCATTAGTACTAAAGGTAAAGAACTTAAGGAAATTCCTGTAGTCTCAGAATACCCAGATATATTCCCGGAAGATTTACCTGGGTTACCACCAGATAGGGAGGTAGAATTTAGGATTCATCTAATTCCAGGAACTACACCGATAGCCAAAGCACCCTATCGATTAGCTCCTACCGAAATGCTAGAATTGAAGAAGCAATTAGATGAATTACTAAGCAAAGGATTTATACAACCTAGTTCATCCCCTTAGGGTGCACCAGTGTTGTTTGTGAAAAAGAAAGATGGATCAATGAAAATGTGTATCGATTATAGAGAGCTAAATAAGGTTACAATTAAGAATCGATACCCATTACCTAGGATTGATGATCTTTTCGATCAATTACAAGGCGCTAGGTACTTTTCTAAAATAGACTTGCGCTCCGGATATCATCAATTAAAGGTTCAAGAAGAAGACATACCTAAAACTGCTTTTAGAACTAGGTATGGACACTATGAGTTTACAGTTATGCCTTTGGGTTAACTAATGCACCTGCAACATTCATGGACATGATGAACAGAATCTGTAAACCATATTTGGATAAATTTGTAATTGTTTTCATAGACGATGTACTTATTTATTCAAAAAGTCAGGACGAACATTGTCAACACTTGCATGCACTCTTAACTTTGTTATGAAAAGGAAAATTGTATGCCAAATTTTCGAAGTGTGAATTTTGGCTACAAGAAGTGCAATTCTTAGGACACATGGTGAATCATAAAGGTATTCACGTAGATCCTGCTAAGATAGAAGCAATTACCAATTGGAAGGTTCCACAAACCGCAATGGAAATTAGAAGTTTTATAGGTTTAGCCGGATATTATAGACGGTTTATTAAGGATTTTTCCAAGATAGCTGTACCATTAACTAAGCTAACCTGTAAAGCCATTAAGTTTGAATGGGGACCTAAACAAGAAGAAGCCTTTAGAATCTTGAAGCAAAAATTAACCAATGCTCCAATCTTAGCCTTACCAGAAGGAACAGAAGATTTTGAAGTATATTGTGATGCTTCAAAATTAGGATTTGGATGTGTGTTAATGCAACGCAAAAAGGTAATTGCGTATGCTTCCAGACAATTGAAGAAGCACGAGGAAAACTATACGACTCATGACTTAGAATTAGGAGCTATAGTTTTTGCCCTTAAGATATGGAGACATTATCTGTATGGAAGTAAGTTTACTGTTTATACAGATCATAAAAGTTTAAGGTATATATTTGGGCAAAAAGAGTTAAATATGAGGCAAAGAAGATGGATGGAAATCCTGAGTGATTACGAATGTGATATTCAATATCACGAAGGAAAGGCAAACGTAGTCGCAGATGCCTTAAGTCGTAAGGATCATGAGAAGCAAAGGCGAGTCTGTGCTCTTAGAATAAATCTACAAGTAGATTTAATGGAACAATTAAAGGATGATGGTGAAGGAATAAAAGGTTACCTAAAAGAATTAGGACAAGGAAATGATGGAATTTGGAAATTCCACAAAAGCAGAATTTGGGTACCTGAACAGGGAAATTTAAGATCAAAGATTTTAGAGGAAGCTCATAAATCTAGGTATACTGTACATCCAGGAAACAATAAGATGTACCAAGATTTAAGAAAGAATTTCTGGTGGATAGGAATGAAAAAGGATATAGCCGAATACGTATCTAAGTGTCTAACTTGTTCACAAGTTAAAGCCGAACACCAGAAACCTTCAGGACTACTACAACAGTTAGAAATGCCTGTATGGAAATGGGAACTCATAACAATGGACTTTGTTACTAAGTTACCCAAAACCAGAAAAGGTAATGATGCTATTTGGGTAATTGTGGATCGATTAACCAAATCTGCTCATTTTCTACCTATGAAAGAAACCTTTAGCATGGAAAGGTTAGCCAAGTTGTATGTGGATGAAGTAGTATCCTTACATGGAGTCCCACTCTCCATTGTATCGGATAGAGATAGTCGTTTCACTTCCCGTTTCTGGACAAGCTTCCAAGAAGCAATGGGAACCCGACTCAATCTAAGCACTGCATATCATCCACAAACAGACGGACAAAGTGAAAGGACGATCCAAACTCTAGAAGACATGCTCCGAGCATGTGTAATTGACTTTGGTGGTAATTGGGATAACCATTTACCATTAATCGAATTCTCCTATAACAATAGTTATCACTCAAGCATCGAGGCCGCTCCATTCGAAGCACTGTATGGACGCAAGTGCAGAACTCCCGTATGTTGGGCAGAAATAGGAGAAAGTCAATTATCAGGTCCAGAAATCGTACAAGAAACCACAGACAAGATAACTCAAATCAAGGAAAGATTGAAGACAGCCAGAGATCGTCAGAAAAGCTATGCAGACAATCGCCACAAGCCACTAGAATTCCAGATAGGAGACAAAGTACTATTGAAAGTTTCTCCTTGGAAAGGAGTAGTACGATTCGGTAAGAAAGGAAAACTGAGTCCAAGATATGTTGGACCATTCCCAGTGATCCAACGAATAGGACCAGTAGCTTATCGCTTACAACTACCAGAAGAACTAGCTGGAGTACATGATGTATTTCATGTATCCAATCTCAAGAAATGTCTATCAGACGAATCCCTGGTAGTACCTCTTCAAGATGTGGAGGTAAATGAAAAGCTGAAATTCATAGAGAAACCCTTACAAATAGAAGACCGGAAGGTCAAGTTTCTCAAACACAAGTGACTAGTACTGGTAAAAGTCAAATGGAATTCAAAGAGGGGACCAGAATATACTTGGGAACTGGAGACAGAAATGAAGCGGAAATACCCTCATCTATTTTCAGTGAATCTCGAGGACGAGATTTTCTTAAGGTGGGGAGGATGTAATAACTCTCATTAAAATCAATAATTAGAATGATAATTAGTCAATAAGAAAACCCTAATTGAGACACCCAAGTAATTCTGCACTAACCCTAAAATTTTCAGAACAATCGGAATTAGGATCAGGGCCCCTAAAACACAAAGGGGGTAAACCCTAGTGATGATTATCACCAAATTTTCATTGTACAGATTATAATTCGTTTTATAAATGAGTCAGCAAGGCTAGTCCCGAACCCAGCTAGCCTATAGAATTAGACTGCATCCCTTACGGACCGTAAGGGGAAATGGCATACGGTCCGTAAGCGTGTCCCAAAAATCACTATAAATAGCAGACATTGGCACTTGCTTTCAGAAGTTGAAACGACGCACAAAGCTTCTGTGTACGTCAAATTAGAGGCAAAATATTACAATTAAACACACACTGATCACGAAGTGCTGCCGCAAAACAGGGTAATAACTCGATCGCTATTACGATTCATTTTCCGACTGATCAATATATCCAATGGATGTTTAAGTGCCGCCCACATAGGGTTATACTTTGTCGTTCGTCGTTAAATCGATGGATGTTTAAGTATTGCACTTTGTCGTTCGTTGTGAGAATTTGATCTCGTGAGTTATCGTAAATGCTGTATTGATCACTAACCCGGTTTTATGTGCATTATTATTTAAATTAGGTTAACAAGGCTAAACCATATTCTGTCCGTGTTAAATCTGCAATGTGAGTCATTCTCTTTTTATCAAATGTTTTACAATACTCCAAATTATTTTCAGAGTTATAATTACAGTGATTAAGTTTATGTAATCACCAAATTACAGCCAGTATGTGGAGTATTGTGCACATTACTACTGTTTTAATCACATTAGGTGGGCGAACATAAAATTAAGTGATATACGTCATTCATTGGGGCAGCCAATGGTGATATGACCACAGTCACAGATCCGGTCGAGTGACAAATACTGTGGGTAGTTGGTAGATATCAGAAACATATGTAAAAACTCTTAATACTGTAAATTATAATAAACGAGTCATTTCAGTAAACTGAATGATTCACTCAGTATTTCCCGCTGATAAAACCTTTTTCAAACATGTTTCAGGTGATCTATTGTAATTCAGGAAAAGTGCTGGGGAGCATTTCAAGCTTAAGAAAGTGGCTCATTATAAAATAGAGAA
The DNA here is from genome assembly GCF_002127325.2 of Helianthus annuus. NCBI lineage: Eukaryota > Viridiplantae > Streptophyta > Magnoliopsida > Asterales > Asteraceae > Helianthus > Helianthus annuus. The sequence goes on along the minus strand of NC_035438.2, from coordinate 29,903,256 downwards.
ATATGTTTTCTAAAAATAAAGATTTATCAGTAAAATCATGTTATTGTAAATTACCGGGATTTTATCCCGAATTGTGAAATAAAATAATCGGGAAAAGTTTTTAGCTTTACAACGATCCTGATGATAAACTTCCGCTGTTAAACTCAATTAAATAAATATCACGGGATTTCTGTCCCGCGACTCCTGAAACGGGTCAAACCGGGTCGGGGGCCGTGACATTTGTTTATCATATCTTGCAAAGCACAACACACATAAAACCCTACTCTCTCTTTCCCTCCTCTCAAAGTCGACGGCAACACCCATCCCATCTCCCTCGAAGCTTTTGATTCGGATCATCCTCATTCTATCTTAAATCAGTTAGTGTTTCATGATTGTTAAATGATGTTATGATTTCATGATTTGATATGATAGTTAGGGTTGCATGTATGATGAACAATGAGGTTTATGTGATGATGTTTATGTGAATCAGATGCTATAATATTGATCTAAGAACCGAATGAATGCATGTAATCGGCTGTGTGTTTGTGTGCTCGGATTAAAGCCATGATCGAGTATGATGTGTTGTATGATTTTAATCCTATGATCTAATAGCTAATGTGTAGGTCGTTGTTATGTTTTGAATATGATTCGAGTTCATATGAATTGGTGATGATTGCTTGGTTTGATCGAGTATTTGTTAAGTTTGAAACAATTAGAATTGATTGTGACAAATAAAGAATGTAACTGATTTCCTTAAATTTAGAGATTTCCATAACTGATCACACAATAGCAATCGCACAAGGGTTCTGATCGCACAAGAGCTCAGTCGCACAAGCTAGAATATGATAGGGTACAACTGATAATACACTATGTACTGTTAGTCGTGCATGATCGCATAAGACTTGTGGATCGCACAAGGCAGTGTTGATCGCACAAGGCTTGGGCCACACACATATGTTGAACCTTGATACGCTGTTGGGCCGCACAGCCCAAACCACAATCGCACAACCCAACTGGATCGCACAAGTCGCCCGGATCGCACAAGTCACCCGGATCGCACAAGATCATTGTTGTCATTATTTGTGCCGAGTATGCTGTGGACTTCTTAATTGTTGGGCCGGGTTTATATTGGATCGCACAACATGTTGGGCCGGGTAGTGTTTGGGTTTCAACTACCCACTCGCACAAGATGTTATTGGGCCTACATTGTTATCTCAGCCCAATACATCCTGATCGCACAAGTCGGATATGTTATGTAATTAACTGTTAACGTGTTTGCCATGATCAATACGTGTTCAAAACCTGTTAGCTTATGTGTAAACTTATGTGCACTACTTGAACTAAAACCTGACTTCTTCGGTAACCATGTTAGGACGTGGTTGACCACATATAGCTCAAGTTACCTTTTCGTGTATCTGCCGAGCAAACCAAGGTGAGTTCACACTCTTCCAAGGCATGGGATTCCCCGGTGGGTAGGGAATGGGATTGAACAATTACTCGTACTTTCACTATTACTAGACTATTTACCATCGTCCTCGGATAGCGAAGGGCACTTACGTAAAACCTACGTAAACTTGTACTTACCACTGTCCTCAGGTTGCGAAGGGCACTTACGTAAAACCTACGTAAACTCATACATACTACTGTCCTTGGGTTGTGAAGGGCACATACGTAAAACCTACGTAAATCTCACACGTACCACTGTCCTCGGGTTGAGAAGGGCACTTATGTAAAACCTACGTAAACCTCGTACGTACTCCTGCTCTCGGGTTGAGAAGAACACTTATGGTTACAACTAGTCTAGTACATACAACATGGGAAGCCCCCACTGACTGAACATACTATTGGCCTAGTAGACTCAGCTTGATTATGAAACGAACTTACGATACCTGAACGAATACATTAACTGATTAATCAACTGTGAACTCGCTCAACTTTGTTGTTGACTCTCTGATTGCATGCCTTGCAGGACGTTAGGTGCTCATGGAGCTTGCACTGGAGGCGCGATCATTGTGGGAACATGGACTGTTGAGTTCCATGTTAAACTTTTACACTTTATGAACTTATTACTTATGTTTGGGATTTCACAATTATGCTTCCGCTAAACACTTGACTATGATTTGTTTTGAACACTTTTTATATTGATAGGTTGAATTTTACTTACTTATAATGTTCAATATGATTGGTGGCTTGATCCTGGTCATGTCACGCCTCCAAGCGGTGGTACTCCGCGTGTGGATTTTGGGGGTGTGACAGATTGGTATCAGATCCATTGGTTATAGTGAACTTGGTTTTAATAAGGGGAAAAAGTTTTTGTTATAACCAGACTATAACCTGTACAGTGCTCAACGATCCACAATGACGCTTCGCTCCACGTGCAAGACTCAATACTTTAGGTAATGTGATTTAAGTTGATATTGCCTACCTACTAGGGGTTCTTTTGCATGATGTGTGGTCTATGGTATAATTATTAGAACAGTAGCATGTTGCCTGTTATCCCTACTGCGCCCCATGTGGCACACAAACGTTTAACTACTTGAAAAGAGGTGGTCAAATCCCTTTCTAATTGCTCGTCACCCTGCTACGACTGCTTATGCATTCTATCTATTTGTATGCTTATCTCGACATGACGTCGCCACTTGACCTTCCGTACATCCGGCTTGTACGCCAACAACCACGTAGACCAAGACCGACTCGAATGAACTTGGGATTGGGAGAACTACACCCACGCATCCCTGTTGACGAACCTCATCATCTCCACTGGTTGTCTATACCAGAAACGAAGCAGCCACAATTACCCGCGTTCGTCGTTTTTGCATCTAGCAACCCTACTGTAAGACCCTAACTCGTATTTAACAAAAATCGCAGCGGAAATTCGTGCCATAAAATTTCTTTCATTACAACGTCTTGACTTACTTGATAGTCTGTTTAAAAATAACTCTTTTACTAAACAAAAGCAAACTTCCTATTTGCTAAGGTACACAATCGATCATTCTCGTACAATCTACCTTGTGACTCGGTCTTCTATCTCTATTCCTTGTGATAATCGCCCGTACTCTCGTACAACCTGCACTCACCATATACATTTATAACATTAGCACACGTTATACATATAAACAAGATTCATACATGTACACTTTCCATTCAACTTTCTCTCTAATTATAAGCATATCATTCGCATATCCATTCCCTGGTGAGCCTTCAATAATGTACCTGCATTAATCTTCGTTTTCCAGGCACACGATTAATATCATTAACACTCAACGTATCCAAAATCATACTTACATATACACGTGCATACATCCATACCTCTCTACATACATGCATACACTCATACGTATCTTCATATATCCTTAAATACACTTCTACATACGTACCTACATTCGTACGTTTCTACATACATGCCTGCACTCATACGTATCTTCATACATACATAAATGCACATCAGCATACGTACCTACGTTCCTACGTCTCTACATACCTGCATACGATCACACATACTTCCATACATACATAAATACACATCTGCATACGTACATACATTCCTACGCCTTCACATATATACATACTATCATACGTATCTTCATATGTACATAAATACACTTCTACATACGTACCTACATTCGTACGTTTCTACATACACGCCTGCACTCATACGTATCTTCATACATACATAAATGCACATCTGCATACGTACCTACGTTCCTACGTCTCTACATGCCTGCATACGATCACACATACTTCCATACATACATAAATACACATCTGCATACGTACATACATTCCTACGCCTTCACATATATACATACTATCATACGTATCTTCATATGTACATAAATACACTTCTACATACGTACCTACATTCGTACGTTTCTACAAACATGCCTGCACTCATACGTATCTTCATACATACATAAATGCACATCTGCATACGTACCTACGTTCCTACGTCTCTACATACCTGCATATACTCATACATATCTTCCATATATACATAAATACACATCTACATACACGTATAAGATCTTGCATACCTCTTACATACTCATACGTTAACTACATGGGACTTAGACTTTGATTTATAGCCCATAAACATCTAAGGATCGATCAAAATCATGTTTAGAAAGCCCACCGTAGTCCACGGATAACAAACCGAAGCCTATGATACATAAATCAACTTAAATAACAAATTTCAGGTTTTTGGACTTGCGGAGGGCGTCGGCGACGGCCCTAGGGCCCGTCGGCGACGGTCTGTGGTTTTTCGCGTAGCCAAAAACCCCGTAGACAGGTAATTAGGGCGTCGGAGAAAAACTGGTTTTCTAGAGCCCGTCGGTGACGGCCCTAACCCCATCGGCGACGCCCTCTAGAAAATGCCTTTTTCTGCAGATTCGTTTCGTCGTCCGTACGCACTAAAACGCGCATAACTTTTGAACCGTTTACCCGTTTAACCTCCCGTTTCTTCCTACATGATCGTAATTTGGTCCTCTATCGTGTGGACCTAAAATCCCACACCCGGATTAAGAAAAACCTTTACTTACGCTTACGGCTTAATAATCATTTTTGACGTAATTGACCCATTCATATATTTGACAACATAACTTGTTGGTTTAACCTTAACTTTACATGAACTTAATAATTCCAAGGTCATCTACTATAAAAGAGTCATTCCCGGATACCTTACACCTTTTTCCATCCATTTTGCTCAAAAGCTTATTTTGACCCGTTAAGGTGTTTGCGCATTAAATGGTCTATGGTTTACAAAACCATACTCCCCACTTTTATACTTGACCAAAACCATTACACTAATCGAATAGCTTTCTTATAAACTACTTTTAAGATTGTTCGCGCAATATACCCATCAAGGGCGTTTTAATCAACTTTATTCCCATTATTTACAACGAAAGTCTTCAACACATACTTGACATCAAACATCATGTTTAATTAAATAAAGCATTATATTACATAAACAAACTAAGAAGTGACTACAGAAATCACTTACCTCGAGTGCCCGTTTCGTACCTGCTTCCTCCTATCCTTTCCGTTAGCCTTCCTTGTTTTCCCCATCTTGACATGATCCTATACTTTCATGTCATCATGGTTGCCACTTCGTTAGTATAAACTCACATATGGACATAGCATGTACTTAATGATTTCTCTAACATGACACTCGTGATAAAGCCTTGTTATGCTATTCATGCACAGTTGACTTTTAGAAAGTCAACTGTCTATCTTATGAATTATCAATCTAATCCATATATTCGCATCATTATAGTCGATTATACTACGGACATCAAATACATTCCCTACTCACATAGTAAAACACCATGCGACCACAAGATCATATATGCACACCACATAAACAATTCCTTCCATACTAGTCATCTCATAATTTCATGACTAAAAACATCATTCAAGATTAACTAATTTACACTATCCTTGAACCCGACATTAACCTTACTAGAAATCCACATACCATACAAAGACACCACTTTCACCCCTTGATCCCTACCACCAAATCAACTAAACGCATAGGGTGTACCGTATCTTCAAGCATAGAGTACAAACTCCTAATGCATGCTTCTACCATATCATAATAACCATTCAAATTTCCACATGAACTCCATCTAAAACACACTTCACATATTAGTTAGTTAACAACTACTTCATTATCACTTTCTAAACTTATTTACTCACAACTTGCATATAATTCCACATTTAATTGTCACTTAAGCATTTCATCAAACACTTGGTGTGCATACAACGTTCTAAGCCTAATGTACAACCCATTCATGCTTTGTTACCCATTTCTTGTTTTCATTTATCAATTTCAACTAATTTCTCGTAACTTTCCTTCTAAATCAGATTCATTTAGCAATAATCTACAACATCAAACTTCATACATATCGAAACTACACCCTATCTAGCATAAGCAACAAAATCATCTTCTTGACATTACTTCCATAAGTGGGTTTTTATTAAAACATCAAAATAATCAGAAATTCGAGCATGATTCATGTTTCATGAGATGATTCTACTTCATTATCATTCTAATTTCACATAAATTCACGGATTGAACACAACCCATTTCATACAACTTCACCAAATTGGATTCTACAACTTACCTCATGTATAACAAGTCTAGATGAACATGGATTTGAGTTCATGCATAAGATTTGAGTTGAATCTCCCTTTTGATTTGGTCAAATTGCATTAACATGAGCATTCTTCCTTCCTTCTCTCTTATGGGTATCGACACACACCACCAACACCCCCACATAATACTGAATCTTCTAATTTAACTCAACTTGACTAAATATTTCCAAGTTTAGTCCCTCTAGTTTGTCACACCATCACAATTGTCACCAAATTCATTCTTTACTTGTTTTGACTAAGTATTTTAACTAGGTTAAATAACCTATTTTATTTTTATTTCGTGTCATATCATATGTGAAAATATAGGGCGAATATATGCGTTCAAATTTTGGGGCGTTACAAGTCTACCTCCCTTAAAGAAGGTTTCGTCCCCGAAACCTTTCTCATTCTTAGTAGACCAATACTACTCTTACTTTTTCATCTATCCATTCACGATGCTCAATATCACATGAATACATTCAGGATCTTTGCAAAAGTCTTATTCATGAATAAATATAATCATACCATCACATTATCGTACTAGAACTAAAGTGTGCAAACTAGAAGCAAACCCAAGGGGTTACTACCATGATTTACATAAAAGCAAAATGAAGTTCATATGAACTTGCTACCACATTCACCGTTTGTCACGGCCCCCGACCCGGTTTGACCCGGTTCAAGAGCCGCGGGACAGGAATCCCGTGGTATTTAATTTAAGCGACAGCGGAAGTCTTTTTAAAAACAGGATCTTTCAATAATTTAAACTACTCGTTTCATAACTTAGGGATAATTTCCCGAAATTTACAATAATGTGATTTCTCAGGGAAATCTTTATTTTCAAAACATGTTCATTTATTTATTTACATTGAGCCACTTTTCTAAGCTGGGAGTGCTCCGCGGCACTTTTCTTTGCTCATACCAGATCACCTGAAACATGTTTGAAAAAGGTTTTGTCAACGGGGAAATACTGAGTGAATCATTCATTTTACTGAAAACGACACATTTGTTATAATCTACAGTATTAAGGGGAATTACAATGTTTCTGATATCAAACCAACTACCCACAGTACTTGTCACTCGACTACCCATTGGCTATCTCGTTGTCCAAATGGTGTCTGTGACTGTGGTCAGATCACCCCTTGGCTAACTCGTTGTCCAAGTGTGATGGGAAATAAGTAATGTATACAAAACCCCACATACCGGCTGTAACTTGGTGATTACATAGACTTAATCACTGTAACTATAACTTTGAAAATAATTTGGAGTTTTGTAAAACAGTTGATAAAAAGAGAATGACTCACATTGCAGATTTACGAGCAGAGTATAAGCTTTACTGATTAGCCTGCTAACCTAATTTAAATAACAATGCACACACAAACGGGATTAGTAACTAATTCAGCAGTTATGTCAATTCATGAGATTAAACCCTCACAACTATTATCAAGTGCGATACTTAATAATTCAATGGATTCACAACGAATGACAGAGCATAGTCCGAATTCGAACAGCACTCAAACATTCAAGTTGAAATCACAATGAATAACAAAGTACAAGCTCAATTTGAGCAGCACTCGGACAATCGTTGGATAGTTATAATCGATCGGACGTTGAATCGTAATAGCGATCGAGTTATTACCCTGATTGCGGCAGTACCTCGTGATCGTGTGTGTTTAATTGTGGACTGTTTTGAGTATAACTCGACGTACAGACAGAATTCTTACGTCGTTTTCATTTCCCTGTTCAAGTCCCAATGTCTGCTATTTATAGTAATTTTTGGGACTCGCTTACGGACCGTATGCCTGACCCCTTACGGTCCGTAAGCTAAGCAGTCTAATTCATAGGCTGCCTAGACTCGGGACTAGCTTGCGTGATTCAACAAATTAACCAATCAGAACTGTGCAACGTTTTAATTAGCTTGGGTGATTCAACTAGGGTTTGCCCCCCTCGAGTTTTAGGGGCCCTGATCCTAATTCCGATTGTCCTGAAAATTTTAGGGCTAGTGCAGAATTAATTGGGTGTCTCAATTAGGGTTTTCTTATTGACTAATTATCGTCCTAATTATTGATTTTAGTGGCAGTTGTTACACCGTTAGTACTAGTTCTAATAATTTCGTATATACTTGAAGTTTTACTTCTACCTTCTTACTCATACATGCACTGTCTACTACTTAAGCCAGATTTAAAACTCATTCTTAGCCTACTTCTTATGTAGACTAGTTTCGTCTTTTATATCTTAAATATGTTTCGCGGATTCGATCACCTTATTCATACCTTTCGTACCTTCTATGTTTTGAATCCGTCTCACGGATTCAAACATTGCATTTACATCTTTCATTTGTTGAATCCGTCTCGCGGATTCAAACATTGCATTCACATCTTCCATTCTTTGAATCCGTCTCGCGGATTCAAACATTTCATTCATGCTTTTCATTCCTTGAATCCGTCTCGCGGATTCAAGCATTGCATTCATGCTTTTCATTCCTTGAATCCGTCTCGCGGATTCAAGAATTGCATTCATATCTTTCATTCTTTGAATCCGTCACGCGGATTCAAATATTGCATTCATACATTGTTGATTCGTACTTTCTTATGGATTCAACATTCTTTATTCTTATCATTCGCACTTTTCACTCTTACGTGGTACTCTCAATCTCCCGGTAGTATTACTACCCATTTCACTTATATGCCCACCTGCTACCCAATTCTAACGGACATACCTGTAACAATTATCGCGGTCTCACGAACGTCATACGCTTCTTGTGTACTGGCCAGGTACACAATCCACGTACTAGTTTCGTGTCTTCGCGCAATCGCCACATTATGTTCGAAGAATTAAGTTTCAGCACGTGTTATATTTTTTTTAAACTTCTTTACCATGTGGTTATTATATTCATTTAAAATTTTCTTTCACTTGCTTAATTATACAATTTCATACATCCACGTGTTGAGTTTACGTACCAGGGGTCAATTCGTCTTATTACTTGCCTTGATGTCGGTCCTAGACCGTATTCACGGACTCTCCCTTCTGAACAATTGTTCTTACCCTTCACATAACATACTATTAGTTCTCTCAAATACATAATCCGATACATACTTACCTTTGCTTCTACCTTTAGATCTTGACCGAGTCTCGGATTGTACGGATTTCTTGTTACAAGAGCACACAGGTTTGAGTTCAAGTATTCATCTTTTCATACTTGATTTCACTCAACCCATTGCTCTGATACCAACTTGTAAGACCCTAACTCGTATTTAACAAAAATCGCAGCGGAAATTTGTGCCATAAAATTTCTTTCATTACAACGTCTTGACTTACTTGAAAGTCCGTTTAAAAATAACTCTTTTACTAAACAAAAGCAAACTTCCTATTTGCTAAGGTACACAATCGATCATTCTCGTACAATCTACCTTGTGACTCAGTCTTCTATCTCTATTCCTTGTGATAATCGCCCGTACTCTCGTACAACCTGCACTCACCATATACATTTATAACATTAGCACACGTTATACATATAAACAAGATTCATACATGTACACTTTCCATTCAGCTTTCTCTCTAATTTTAAGCATATCATTCGCATATCCATTCCCTGGTGAGCCTTCAATAATGTACCTGCATAAATCTTCGTTTTCTAGGCACACGATTAATATCATTAACACTCAACGTATCCAAAATCATACTTACATATACACGTGCATACATCCATACCTCTCTACATACATGCATACACTCATACGTATCTTCATATATTCTTAAATACACTTCTACATACGTACCTACATTCGTACGTTTCTACATACATGCCTGCACTCATACGTATCTTCATACATACATAAATGCACATCTGCATACGTACCTACGTTCCTACGTCTCTACATACCTGCATACGATCACACATACTTCCATACATACATAAATACACATCTGCATACGTACATACATTCCTACGCCTTCACATATATACATACTATCATACGTATCTTCATATGTACATAAATACACTTCTACATACGTACCTACATTCGTACGTTTCTACATACACGCCTGCACTCATACGTATCTTCATACATACATAAATGCACATCTGCATACGTACCTACGTTCCTACATCTCTACATGCCTGCATACGATCACACATACTTCCATACATACATAAATACACATCTGCATACGTACATACATTCCTACGCCTTCACATATATACATACTGTCATACGTATCTTCATATGTACATAAATACACTTCTACATACGTACCTACATTCGTACGTTTCTACAAACATGCCTGCACTCATACGTATCTTCATACATACATAAATGCACATCTGCATACGTACCTACGTTCCTATGTCTCTACATACCTGCATATACTCATACATATCTTCCATATATACATAAATACACATTTACATACACGTATAAGATCTTGCATACCTCTTACATACTCATACGTTAACTACATGGGACTTAGACTTTGATTTATAGCCCATAAACATCTAAGGATCGATCAAAATCATGTTTAGAAAGCCCACCGTAGTCCACGGATAACAAACCGAAGCCTACGATACATAAATCAACTTAAATAACAAATTTCAGGTTTTTGGACTTGGAGAGGGCGTCGGCGACGGCCCTAGGGCCCGTCGGCGACGGCCTGTGGTTTTTCGCGTAGCCAAAAACCCCGTAGACAGGTAATTAGGGCGTCGGAGAAAATCTGGTTTTCTAGAGCCCGTCGGCGACGGCCCTAATCGCGTCGGCGACGCCCTCTAGAAAATGCCTTTTTCTGCAGATTCGTTTCGTCGTCCGTACGCACTAAAACGCGCATAACTTTTGAACCGTTTACCCGTTTAACCTCCCGTTTCTTCCTACATGATCGTAATTTGGTCCTCTATCATGTGGACCTAAAATCCCACACCCGGATTAAGAAAAACCTTTACTTACGCTTACGGCTTAATAATCATTTTTGACGTAATTGACCCATTCATATATTTGACAACATAACTTGTTGGTTTAACCTTAACTTTACATGAACTTAATAATTCCAAGGTCATCTACTATAAAAGAGTCATTCCCGGATACCTTACACCTTTTTCCATCCATTTTGCTCAAAAGCTTATTTTGACCCGTTAAGGTGTTTGCGCATTAAATGGTCTATGGTTTACAAAACCATACTCCCCACTTTTATACTTGACCAAAACCATTACACTAATCGAATAGCTTTCTTATAAACTACTTTTAAGATTGTTCGCCCAATATACCCATCAAGGGCGTTTTAATCAACTTTATTCCCATTATTTACAACGAAAGTCTTCAACACATACTTGACATCAAACATCATGTTTAATTAAATAAAGCATTATATTACATAAAAAAACTAAGAAGTGACTACGGACATCACTTACCTCGAGTGCCCGTTTCGTACCTGCTTCCTCCTATCCTTTCCGTTAGCCTTCCTTGTTTTCCCCATCTTGACATGATCCTATACTTTCATGTCATCATGGTTGCCACTTCGTTAGTATAAACTCACATATGGACATAGCATGTACTTAATGATTTCTCTAACATCACACTCGTGATAAAGCCTTGTTATGCTATTCATGCACAGTTGACTTTTAGAAAGTCAACTGTCTATCTTATGAATTATCAATCTAATCCATATATTCGCATCATTATAGTCGATTATACTACGGACATCAAATACATTCCCTACTCACATAGTAAAACACCATGCGACCACAAGATCATATATGCACACCACATAAACAATTCCTTCCATACTAGTCATCTCATAATTTCATGACTAAAAACATCATTCAAGATTAACTAATTTACACTATCCTTGAACCCGACATTAACCTTACTAGAAATCCACATACCATACAAAGACACCACTTTCACCCCTTGATCCCTACCACCAAATCAACTAAACGCATAGGGTGTACCGTATCTTCAAGCATAGAGTACAAACTCCTAATGCATGCTTCTACCATATCATAATAACCATTCAAATTTCCACATGAACTCCATCTAAAACACACTTCACATATTAGTTAGTTAACAACTACTTCATTATCACTTTCTAAACTTATTTACTCACAACTTGCATATAATTCCACATTTAATTGTCACTTAAGCATTTCATCAAACACTTGGTATGCATACAACGTTCTAAGCCTAATGTACAACCCATTCATGCTTTGTTACCCATTTCTTGTTTTCATTTATCAATTTCAACTAATTTCTCATAACTTTCCTTCTAAATCAGATTCATTTAGCAATAATCTACAACATCAAACTTCATACATATCGAAACTACACCCTATCTAGCATAAGCAACATAATCATCTTCATGACATTACTTCCATAAGTGGGTTTTTATTAAAACATCAAAATAATCAGAAATTCGAGCATGATTCATGTTTCATGAGATGATTCTACTTCATTATCATTCTAATTTCACATAAATTCACGGATTGAACACAACCTATTTCATACAACTTCACCAAATTGGATTCTACAACTTACCTCATGTATAACAAGTCTAGATGAACATGGATTTGAGTTCATGCATAAGATTTGAGTTGAATCTCCCTTTTGATTTGGTCAAATTGCATTAACATGAGCATTCTTCCTTCCTTCTCTCTTGTGGGTATCGACACACACCACCAACACCCCCACATAATACTGAATCTTCTAATTTAACTAAACTTGACTAAATATTTCCAAGTTTAGTCCCTCTAGTTTGTCACACCATCACAATTGTCACCAAATTCATTCTTTACTTGTTTTGACTAAGTATTTTAACTAGATTAAATAACCTATTTTATTTTTATTTCGTGTCATATCATATGTGGAAATATAGGGCGAATATATGCGTTCAAATTTTGGGGCGTTACACCTACCAACCAAATTCTGTTTTGGACAAGTGATATACCTTCGTGACTGTGATGCAACGAACTTTCCTTTTGTGCCGTGCCGCCATATACCACTACTGGAAAAATTGCTTCTAGACAGCAGGTTAACTGGTTGAAATCTTCGGTTATCGATGGACCCTTGTTTACACTCAATTCTTCGTATGAGCCTCAGTAACTCCCTGTTATCTCGATTTGGCAACCAATGTAATGAAACGCCAACAACCATACCACGATTTTCACCAAACACGAGACTACCTCACTACCCTGTTGGATGGTTCATTCTCATTCTATTTGACTAGCTCTCTCGTATACTCAACCTGGTGAATGGATGCCGTTGCTGGTGATATAGTCTTCAAGACGTTTGAGGACGGAGTTATGGATCAGTCGACCTACCAGCGAGCACGATAAATTTTACGTTTGCATGACCGACCTTACCCTACAAGAGACGTACTCTATTTCGTGATAGTTTTCTCGCTTATGCGAAATCTTTGCACTAGCTCATGTACCGACTCATGATTATTGATTGTTAGTATGTCCGCTTTCTACCATTTGCTTAGACCAAGCCATCACACCCTTACCATAGCAACGTTACGATCTCGCTCCCCATGACGAGCCACTGAAGCGAACACCCTCTAGCTTAGTACATACAACATGGGAAGCCCCCACTGACTGAACACTTATGGTTACAACTAGTCTAGTACATACTCTTGTTCTCGGGTTGAGAAGAACACTGATGGTTACAACTAGTCTAGTACATACAACATGGGAAGCCCCCACTGACTGAACATACTATTGGCCTAGTAGACTCAGCTTGATTATGAAACGAACTTACGATACCTGAACGAATACATTAACTGATTAATCAACTGTGAACTCGCTCAACTTTGTTGTTGACTCTCTGATTGCATGCCTTGCAGGACGTTAGGTGCTCATGGAGCTTGCACGTGAGGCACGATCGTTGTGGGAACATGGACTGTTGAGTTCCATGTTAAACTTTTACACTTTATGAGCTTATTACTTATGTTTGGGATTTCACAATTATGCTTCCGCTAAACACTTGACTATGATTTGTTTTGAACACCTTTTATATTGATGGGTTGAATTTTACTTACCTATAATGTTCAATATGATTGGTGGCTTGATCCTGGTCATGTCACGCCTCTAAGCGGTGGTACTCCGCGTGTGGATTTTGGGGGTGTGACAGTGGGTCCCCCGAAACTTTCTCTTGGTTTTTAGCTTTAAGTCTTTTTCTGAGAAAGCGTTCGGTTTCTTCAAGAGGTTCTTTTATGTCTCTACTAGAACTGGAGCTCATACACTACGTGGAAAGTTCAGATGTGGCGCCTGGGTTCCAAGTCCTGCAATAAAACATAAAATAATGTTGGTCAGAAGGTTCACCACGGCCCCGTGCTCACTGAGCACGGCCCGTGGTCGGAGATACAGTAATTGTTTTCCGGATCCCTGTTACTGGGGAGTTGGACACGGCCTCGTGTTGCACCGACACGGCCCCGTGTTCAACTCTCTGTAACTCGGAAAATAAAAACTGCCATTGACAATGCTGGGCACGGCCCGTGTCCGACCAGGCACGGCCCGTGCTGAGCTCTGCAGAAGCTGAAAAATTAAGAAAATCCTAAAAAAACAGAAAAAATAAAAAAAAACGATTAGGCCGCTGATTCCTAACTTTCTTAAAATCCTTGTGTCCCCGGCAACGGCACCAAAAACTTGATGCGTGTGTAGTGTAATATATTTTAGGTGTATATTTTAAGCCCTTTTACAGTTTTTAGCCAAGTTTTAATTTTATAAAACACGATATTTACTAACACTAAACACACATATGGGCAAGTGCACCCATCGTGGACGTAGTATAGTGTTGGTAAAATACCGAGGTCGTCCAAGGACACAAGAGCTTTTAATACGGTTTATCCTCAACGTCTAATCAAAATGAAAAAGTTAGAAAAAGGTTTTTAAACTAGAAAAATAAAACTAACTAAAATGCTGAAAAGTAAAATAAAAGTAAAAACAGATAGACAAGATGAATCACTTGGATCCGACTCGTGTGTAGTGTAACCTTTGATTATTTCCGCACTTTTGCACTTGTTATTATCTTAGTTATTGTAGTAGGCCCCTCTTTTGAAGGTGACGTTACCCTCAACTCAGTAGTTTGAGTCAACAAGGATACAATCCTAAAGGGTCGGATTATTGAAAGATAATTAATTAAGTTATTAATGCATAATGTGGTAGGCCCCTCTTTTGAAGGTGACGTTACCCTCGGCTAAGTAGTCTGAGTCAGCAGGGATACAGTCCTAAGTAGTCGGGTTAAAGTTTTAATAGTAGTTTAACTTATGAGGGGGTCAAAGAGTTTGGACCCCCGCCATCCAATACCGTTGGGTATTGAAGGAGGTCCTACTAAATTTGACCCAGGTCCTTTGAAGGATCTATACACTGAACAATGGCAAAACTCTTACCAAACCGTTCCCTTAACCCCCGATCAGGTAGCCAACATACCTCTATATAGACCGTGGAGATATGAATGGTGAAAATCTTTTATTTTATAAAGACAGTAAAATAATGCCAAGACACCACGGACAAACGATAAGAAAGAATCACCTTCAGCATAAGAAACTAGTTATTAAAGTCATTAATACATAACCAATTAAAAAGTGCGAAAAGATTAAAAATAAAAAGTATTACACTAAACACTTGTCTTCACCAAGTGATGTAAGAGACTTAGGCAAACATGGCCTTTGATTGTCAAGAACTCTTACGATCAATCTTGGATCCCGAGACGACTCACACACACTATGATGGGCAATGGATGATGGTGGTGGATGATGGTGTTGTGATGGTGGTGGGTGAAGTGTGAGAGAGGTGGTGTGCCAAAGGATGAGTTGCAAGAGCTCCAAGCACTCCTATTTATAGGCTGAACAGAAGCTCGGGCACGGCCCCGTGTCCATTGGGCACGACCCTGTGTCCATCCTCCTCTATTTCTTCATTAAATGCAGTTTGTCTGCATTAGTTGACCACGCCCCCGTGTCCGCTGAGCACGACCCCGTGTGCAGAAGCATATCTGTACTATCAAGATTTGCTTGGATTCCGCGAATCTTATAGTTGACCACGGCCCCGTGTCCGCTGAGCACGGCCCCGTGGTGGGCGATGGAAGCTTCTACAACTTTGTCTTTTCTGCTGACACTTGGGCACGCCCCCGTGCTCACTGAGCACGGGGCGTGTTCAGCCTTATGTTCTCTTGTTTTGCTTGGGAAGATGCTGTCGGGAGGTCGGGCATGCCACGTTTGTTCCTTTTCTTGTATTTATGTTAGATTTAGCTGCCTTTTTGCTTCTTTTGTTTATTTGAGCTCATTTAATCCTGAAAATACAAAAGGAAGACAAAAGCACACTTTTTCCAACATTAGTACTAAAAAAGGGTTAGTTTTATGCTACAATTGATGTAATTTATATGTTGCATTTTGTGCACATCATTCATCTTCTTGTTCAGGTTATAAACAACTTCCAAATTTAAAAAAAAAATAAAAACTTAGTCGACGGAACCATTAGAATGAACTGAACTGTAATTCGCATAAACATTTTAAAATAGGACGCGGGTTCGATTGGATACCTCAGTTGCCAAAAGGTGCTGGCCAGAGACCAACTTTTAGCGCTTCAGATGATGATTGTACGGAACTGAATCGAGGTGAATAACAATGGTTATTCACGGTTTACGCACGTCTGATCTCGAATCAAACCGACTTGAATGGGATGCGAGTGGTGATCCGCGGTGGCGACCCTGGTTCGTGGTGGCAGACGGTGACGCCGCGACGGTGTGTGGTGGTGATGTGGCGGCGTTTAACAAGGAATAAGGTAGAAGTTGATGTGAGGAGTTCGAATTTGGGGTCAAAGTTATTAAGTTTGGTTAAGAGGAGTAATACCCCAATCTTCGCCCATATCGTTTAACGAAGATAACCATTTAATTTGAATGGAGTCTGGATAATGATAAACGATAATTGCAGGATTTGAAATTTTGAAAACTGGAATGGAAGTCAAAAATGGAATATTTGCTATTTCCTTCCTCTAACAAGTACTGTTATTGTATATTATTTTATTATTTCTTTCTCAAATAAAAACACACTCATTAGTGTACAGAACATAAGAAAAATGAAAATGAATTATTTGCATAAGGATCAAATATTACTATACATGATTAAAGTATAAATATATAATAAAAATATAATTTATTAGTAAAGATATATACATAATAGTCCAATTAAATTATTACTAAATTTTCAGGATATTACAATTCTACTCCTCTAAAAAAAAGTTGTCCTCAAAATTTCTATGTACGGGTATAATGCTATCACACATAAAGAACACAAAATAGACTTTACATATAGTAAACATTTAGACATCAAACATATTAAGGTACTGAGTTTCTGAGACGGTCAATAGACGCATACTAAATAAATTCACATTCAAAAATAACAAAACAAGTAAAGTGAGATTTAGAATGTTAATACGCAACAAATTCGGGTACATACTAATCTACACAATAAGAGTCCAAAAGCACACATATGTACCTGTAAGTCACGATTACGTTCGCGACCATAATTGTCAACTACCTTACATAAGTGTACTAACGGTCCTCTTATCATGCATCTCAATGACCTATTAAAATTGTAAAGAAAAGGTAGTGTGGCGATAAACATATCATTGTTTTCAATAGTTCTAAAAAAACAATGTAGTAATATCTAAAGTAGTTGCGACGACTCCGCAAGGATACATATTACTGACAGTGGCGGATCCAGGATTTTTTTCCAATGGGTTCATTTTTTCAAATGTCCCAATATAAATACGGGTCGGTTCAACAATTCGGGTCGTGTATGGTTTATCACATAATAAAAATACGATACAATAATGGATAAAACATTTTAATGATTAATTTAAAAACACATAATATAAATAGAATGGTCTTTACAAATGAACAAACATATAAAAAGAATATTTTTTTTTCATATATCTAAAAGGATTCTAGAGAAAGCCTCATCATAGTTCTCAAAACACAAGACTACTTATAAATACTTCAAGTATCACATCCTTCATCTCACATTTAGTTAGTTTTCACATTCTTATATGTTTGTTATTAATAGAAAGGCATGTGTTATTAACTACTTGGATCAACCTAATGGAACCTAAAATGCATCCCAAGAAATTAAAAGGTGAAATAATGTAATCAAAATAAAATAATTGTTAGGTCAAGCAAAGGAGACGAGAACAATCATTTTAGCCAAATTAATTGATACATGCACAATAAATAAAAACAGAAAACAAAAAAAATAAATAAAAACAGAAAACAAATTATAAATTCTTGTCTCAAGTGTAGTCCACAATTCTACACCCCTTCGGTATTTCCACTTATTTTCACTGACATCAGTGAACATATTGAATCTTAAATCAACAAAGTGGAAGTTAAAAATGAAAAAAAAAACACACCTTACAAGACTCGAACTTGGGACATCTACAGTATGGACGCGCGCTTTACCATTTGAACACTAAATTAATTTGATTATAGGGTTCCACTACAAAATATTAAGGGGTTCCTTAATATTTTCTATATAACTTAACACTATAAATTTCGAACCGAACGGGTTCCTAGGAACCCCCTTCTTAGCCGTAGATCCGCCCCTGATTACTGATGTGAAATACCTCTTGAAGCACGTTTGGTAGCAAGGTTCTAATGGCGCGTAATCGACTTCGTCAATGTCGTACTTACTTTAGTCGTGTTATCCACCATTTTCCAAGTCAATTCATGAATTCGATAATGAGACCGCAATGATGATGGAATAACTATTTGACACATTCGAGAATAACTATTTGACACATTCGAGATACATTTAATAACTCTACAATTTTTAAAACCATAGAAGCAGCAACACTATTTAACTTATTTAAAGATTTGGAATTAATCGAATCTAATAACTTATTAAATTTACTAACAAATCCTTATTTGATAAAAATAACAACTTTTCTATGATTGAAAATTTATATTTAAGAAACAAATGATCTAGATAACAAGAATATGAAAACAAATACTTGAGAACTTGTGAAAACCTTCTATACTCATATGGAACAAGAAAAGGAAACAAAACTGATACTAAGACAGACACTTAAAACATGTGTTGGCAAATATAAGCTAAACACACAATCTACATCTAAATCTAAATCTAAATCTAAACCTAGCACTAAGACAAATAACAACCCAAAACCAATGCGGATAGTGTATCAAATAGTTACACCTGATACGGAAACAAAATCAGGTAGAGAACATGATCATAGGCAGATCTAGTAGCGATCGACAAAAGAAACGCCACAAACAGATAGACCCAAGACGAAAAACTAATGAGTAAGAAAATTGATTGAAAGTCGAAATCCTAACCAAACGTCTACCCATTAACTCACAGGTTGTTTTTAAGGTTTAACTTTTCTACAGGATCTGATACCATATTTGTAACACCCCAACCCGAAAGGGGCTGACATGTCACTCTTACAGATATCAATCCCACAAATCTATAAATGAATCCTAATTACATTTTCTTACTTTACTGAAATGAAACAAAACTTGATCTTCAAAGCACTCCTCACTTATTTCCCCAACTTCTCCATATTACCTGTCAAACAAATAAGACAAACACAAAAAGAAAAATACGGCTGAGCCAAAAAGTTGCTCAGTAACGGAGAAATCAACAGTACATGTAAAGACGAACAAATGGGAACGAAACACCACATAACGGAAGCTGAACCGGGACTGATATTGAACCACATTTGAAACTAAAACAATTTTCCTTCTTTCAAATAGTTTTATTATAATATAATATTGTTTACAAATCCCAATTCCTTTAAAACAAGAAAATATTCGAAATTACTATATCATGAATAAACATTTAGATTTAAATCAAAATCTAATGATAACTCGAATTTCGTAACAAATAATTATTTAGTCAAAACAACTATATTTCTAATTTGAAAATATATATATATTTAATTAACAAAATAGTTTAGATAACATGAGTTTCGAAACAAAGTCATTTTATACTTATAAAATTTTGTAAACCAATACCGTAAATCAATCAGTCTAAAGACAAATATTGAGGCGGACACCGGAACAAATGCTGAAAACATATAATGACGGATACAAACTAGCGTACAACACGACATGTGAATTTAAGCCAAAACTGAAACTAATATTAAGACGAATACTGAGACAAAACCGATACGGATACTGAGTCGAAACAACTATAACTAATACAAAACAGAATCAGATACTGAACATAAGGGCAGACATACAGAAAGAAACATCAAATGGCACTGACGCGTAATAAATCTAAATTCTGGCACTGAAACAAATACTTATGTATCTTGAATCCCAATACTTATACAAAACAGATACTGATCACAATCAGAGGTATATAAACTTATCACACATATCATAAAAGATACAAGACATACGTGACTACACATAACAATAACACAAGTCACGCAATATAGAAGCACCCACGAGCCTAAACAGAGGGGTACATAGCTAGCTAGTCCATGCACCGAGACGGTGCGTGTAGGCGTACACACATTATTCCATCTCAACAGGAGTCAGGAGTCAGGAGTCAGAGCTAAGATCGATCTATTCGCCTCTAGGGGACAGGTGCTACACAAGCACAAACTAGAGACGCCATGAACTTTAGTTACGCACCGTCATGATGAGTGCCATGTCGTTGACGCCCCAACGACAAGTCTTATAATTGCTCGGGTGACAGAGTACAACGCCGTATCATAAATAAACGTATCATATGGGAACATGCAATAACGAGCACAAGATTTAAAGTCTATTGCATGCTACTATATATATACTAGTCATATAACAAATACCAAACAGAGACGACCAACGAAAACATCCGTACTACAAAGTAACGGACTTGAATAAAAATACTATGATGACAAGAACAAGAACCCGTACCGAGTGACGAAAATAAAAATTATACTATGATGTAAAAGAAACAGAATCCGTACCTTAGGTGTAGCAAAGCAAAGCATAGCAAGATAAAGTTAAGTCACCCTTAAATAAACACGGAAACCTACATTTTAAATTATCTCAAAAATTAGACTTACTGAACCTAGATTATGATGTCCAATTCTTTCACTGATTAACGTTCCGACGACTTAGCGTTTCATGCTCATCATGTTGCTTATCAAAGAAAAGATACAAGAATACATAATTAGTACTCGACTTATACCCGTTTCTCATTTGCAAAAGAAAAAAAAACTATTTCTAAATAGTTTAGAAAACATATTCTAGGATGCTACAAAAATAACTCATATTAATTACTTGACGTATATTCCATATTAGTTACAAAAACTGTAGTGCATATATTAAACTTATTATTCATGACCCATCAAATTTAACTGCTAAGATTCTAATACTAACAATATAAGGTTTTGCTTATGTCATTTACTTGCAACTTATATTATAAAATGTAGCTTAATTTAATACCTCATATACCCATGTAGTAATATAGATGCTATACAACTAATGTAATGTAATAATATACTCATCAGTTTATCATTTACATCCTTTGTCGGTCCAGCCGAACAACAACAAGCAGAGCCAAAAACCTATTTCAACCCACCTATACTTACACACACCTGTAACATACACATGCAACAGACATCCTAATAAATCTCTATACACACTCACGCATCAACAATAACCATGCAACCAATTAACACATGCTTCATGCACACATCGACACACATATACTAGGTACCACACATCACAGTAACTACATACACATTTAATCCGATCATGGACTCTTGTTCATCTTCTTGTTCAGGTTATAAACAACTTCCAAATTAAAAAAAAAAATAAAAACTTAGTCGACGGAACCATCGGAATGAACTGGAACTCGCATAAACATTTTAAAATAGGACGCGGGTTCGATTAGATACCTCAGTTGCCAAAAGGTGCTGGCCGGAGACCAACTATTTGCGCTTCAGATGATGATTGTACGGAACTGAATCGAGGTGAATAACAATGGTTATTCATGGTTTACGCACGTCTGATCTCGAATCAAACCGACTTGAACGGGATGCGAGTGGTGATCCGCGGTGGCGACCCTGGTTCGTGGTGGCAGACGGTGACGCCGTGACGGTGTGTGGTGGTGATGTGGCGGCGTTTAACAAGGAATAAGGTAGAAGTTGATGTGAGGAGTTCGAATTTGGGGTCAAAGTTATTAAGGTTGGTTAAGAGGAGTAATACCCCAATCTTCGCCCATATCGTTTAACGAAGATAACCATTTAATTTGAATGGAGTCTGGATAATGATAAACGATAATTGCAGGATTTGAAATTTTGAAAACTGGAATGGAAGTCAAAAATGTAATATTTGCTATTTCTTTCATCTAACAAGTACTGTTATTGTATATTATTTTATTATTTCTTTCTCAAATAAAAATACACTCATTAGTGTACAGAACATAAGAAAAATGAAAATGAATTATTTACATAAGGATCAAATATTACTATACATGATTAAAGTATAAATATATAATAAAAATATAACTTATTAGTAAAGATATATACATAATAGTCCAATTAAATTATTACTATATTTTTTGGATATTACAATGTGTTTTCTATTACGAGGTTGGTGTTTAGTTTAATGATTTTTTTTTAATTTTTTTAGGGGTTATTGTCATGATTAGGAATGATTAAGAATTGTTAGGGTTTCGATCTGCAGGTCAATTAAGTTCTTCGTTTCTGTTCAGGGGGATATGTATTTTTGTGGTGAATTGTTTGACTTTTGAGTTTTTGTTTATGTTCTCATTAGGGTTATGTTAGATTTTGGGACCTTTTTGCTGGATTGATGTGTTGTTTGGTGAGGTGTTTTGTGAATTTTTGTGATTTAAGGTTGTATGGTGTTTGAATCATGTTTTTTAATTAGTTGTGGATAGATGGAAGTTTTTTATTTGAATATGAAGGTTTGTTATGGTAAATTTTTTATTTTTGTGTATGACACTTAGTTTTAATTACTGGAAATAAGCAATTGCAAATTGTAGTGTGATTTGTGTTGGAATGTGTTGGTGTGATTTGAGGTGGTGATTTTTAGGGGAATATGTGTTTTTGTGGTTAACTGTTTGACTTTTGGATTTTGTTTTGAGTTTTGATAGACAAAAGACAAGGCATAAGGTTACTTCCATTGAAGATGAGACAGAAGTCATGGACAGCACAGGTCCAGATCAACCTGAGGTTTACTATGTGCCATCACACATAGTGCTGCAATTGTTTATGCTGCTGGTGGAGTCGGATCAAAATTGCCACCTCACCTATATTTCACTGTCTACATCTTCTACAACTCGGATATCTGAATTCATGATGTATATTCAGGTCAAACGACACGTGATGACCCTTCAAGGAAATCACACAGCTACTAACACCGGAGATCACCGTAAGTGTTTATTATAAAAATTCGCGATAAAATTCTATTAGTTCGCTGTGAATTGGTTCAGATTTTGATGTTTACAGTTGGAAAATATGTAAATTTTCGCTTAATTTAGGCGCTGATCATGTTTTATTATGTTTTCTCCCACCTTAGGAGAGTAGGAGACTAAATATGGCGAACTTCAACATCTTGAAATTGATAAAATAAGTATAAAGATAATGAAAATGTAAAAGAATTCAAGGAGTTGTCAATTGAACCAATTGAATTTCGAAATGGTTAAACTAATAGCCATAATTGGCAAATAAATACAATAAATATAGTGTTCAATGTAGAGACATAGTGATAACAAAAAAGAATTCAAAGGCTTCGTAACTGACCGAATTAATTAAATTTTGAAACAGTCAAACTTTTGGCCATCATTGACGAATAAATATAGTGTCCAATGACCATCGACAGATACATCTAGAGTTCAAATTCACATGCATGGTGGCTATAAGTACCCGTAAGGAAATCATTTTGTGGATCTCAAATTTCGATCTTACGATACATTCACAAATTAGGAGCACTAAGCATGATGTCTTTAAGTTTTCGTTGTTTTAACCATCTTTATATCCTGTAGTTATAGATGTTTCACATTTATTATTTACCCGTAATCAACTTTCTTTGTTTCAGATTGCAAACAAAATGAATCGGCATTCTGCTATGTTATGTTACACCCCCGTAGGTGCTATATGGTAATTGGTTAGGTTTATCACTCTTATAGCAATGGAAAGCACTTTGAGAGTCTATCCTCCAGCTGAAGTACAACCAAAACCAACATAAAGTGGAACCTGCATTTTCGACTGGTGGAGCCTCACATCTGCCATGTGTCGAACAACGCCCCCAACCCAAGCTCTCCACACCCTATAGTCTTAGATTCAGTGGTTCCACAAGAAGGATCAGAAAGGTTGTTTAGTAACTGTTGTGATGACTGATGTACCAAAATATCAGCAAACAGATAACGTGCAGTACCTACCTCATCAGCTGAATCATGGCCTTTGTGACATAATTGGTCTTTATTTTTGTTTGGTGAGTTTTTCAATTTATGATTATAGAATGATATTTTAAGTCATTTAGTTTATATAAAATAATTCTCCTTAACCTATTTGTTGTTGTTATGATGATTTAAAATAGGTAACTGTTGATTATAACAAATGTTCGTAGCTTTCAAAGTTGAATGTGGGTGTCGAACTGAGGTAAACAAAGATGACTACTCTCTTACCAATTTAATTCAACACTTTTTTTTATATATTTTATTAACTATGAAAACGTACAAACAACTGTCTACAACATTTACTAACAAAAGTTTTAACTAATGTGAAATTGTGAAAAAGACATAGTTTTCGCTCAAAAACTAATTAGTTTCGATTATGTGTCTTTGTGTGTGGGACTTGAACCCAAGACCTCTCTCTCCCAAGGTGTTTAAAAGCCTTTGCCAATGGACCACCACCCCATTGGTAATTTTTGACTGTTGTGTTTTTTAGAATTATTTTGGTCTTATAGTATGTTGGTTTTACTCACTGGGTTAGAATGATTTTAAAACTTATATGGATATAAATCTAAGACTTATATGACATTGTTAATTGAAGTTTTCACCATTGTTGTTTGGAATGAGTCATGTTTTGTTCTGTTTTGCCATTGCTGTAAGAGTGATAAACCTAACCAATTATTCATTTGTTCATGGATAAACCTAACCAATTGTTCATTTGTTCATTACAAACTTCTCATATATTATTTTCATTGACTGTACTTATACATGATATTACCTTTTCAGCCATTGAGCCATTGACTGTACAATCAGGCGGAAAAGTCAAATGTATGGAGGAGAAACAAATTGAAGTGGATTAATTATTTTGACCACTCAAGTAAAGAACCTTTTTTACAATACTAATTAAAATAATTCAATTGCCGTAAGTTGTGTGACTTTAAATTTATATGGTGTAGCTGATCTGTGACAGGTTGGTGTTCTTGAAAAAATGGAATATGTTTGGAAATATAGAAAGCAATATCGGACGACACACGCCAGTTGTGTCACTTGAAGAAATAAAAACTGACTCGGTATTTTTTTCCTTCTCTTTTTCGTTATATTCAATTGCTTGAAGCACTTTTATTTATATAGGTTGGATAACGGATGTTGAAAAGGGTACATTTTTTTATCAATTGACAGGAGCTGATGTTGAGGATCGGTTGTTTGTGCATTTGCAACACTTGTTCCAACCACAAGGAGGGTACAGGTTGGTAATTTCTTTGGAAAACCTTATACCAGTATATTGATTGTATTTTGGTTTTCTTTTTATATATTGATTATAAAATGATTAGTAGTGTTAATATCATTTATATATATTTATGTAATTTTTAATATTGTTAATGTATTTTACTCTAGATGAAGAACGGAAACGAGTTTATACTAACGGATGTTGTTCCGTTTATTTAAAAGCTTTTTATAATGGTGTCTTTTCAACTGATACATGCTTCTCAATGGAGGCAAGATGTTAAAACTCTCATGCATTATTCTTTTTATCTTCTCGGTAGAGGTTGGAAACTAGACGAGTTTGGCAAAGGCCAGAGTGTGTACTGATAATGTGTGGGTCAAAACAAGTCAAGTTGAGACGACCCATCAACACTTTTAGTTCAAACTTTAGTACTTTTTAATTCCAAGAGTTTCTATAAGTGTATAATTTTCAACACATCTACTGGAAGTGACAGGTTGGGTAATAGTTCACAATAGTTTCGGGTCAAATGGTTAACTTTTACATGGGTGATTATCACAAGTATCAAACATATGATTACAACTCATTAAAAACGTAGTTTTTCTTAAACAGGTCTTATCGTGTGTTAACAGTTTCAATGGAGTTTGTCTTTGAAACGGAGATCTGCCATGTGTCTCGGAAATGTAAGCATTGGATTCAACGCAGTCCTGAATGCACAAAGGTCTAGATCGAGCCTAATAAATACCGTAAGTCGTCGTTGTTTATTAGTACAGGTTCATTGTATTGTAGATTTTTGAGCTAATATTAATCTTTATTTCATTGATATACACACGTGATTCAGAAGC
Source organism: Helianthus annuus (assembly GCF_002127325.2). Taxonomy (NCBI): domain Eukaryota; kingdom Viridiplantae; phylum Streptophyta; class Magnoliopsida; order Asterales; family Asteraceae; genus Helianthus; species Helianthus annuus. Next base: position 29,876,667 of record NC_035438.2, on the reverse strand, counting down.
TTCAATCATGGTTCCAAACATCTGACGGGAACTGGGAACTGGCCAAGATTCTATCTATTACAGGATCCGGGTCACTGATATTATTTTCCGAAGAAAAAGTAAGCGAACTTATTTTAATTACTTATTTTTATCGGTGATTCAAATAACCACGACTTATGATTTGATATCTCATTTTAGGTATTAAAGGTGAGCTCTGATAGCCTATTACCTGCAAATCCCGAAATCCTTGATGGAGTAGATGATCTTATGCAACTAAGTTATCTAAACGAACCGTCAGTCTTATACAATCTTCAATACACATTTGATAGAGACATGATCTATGTAATTATCTGCTAACATTGTAATATTTGTCAATTATTTTAAGTTTCTAATATTTGTTATACTCTCTTAATCTTGTATCTCTTTCATCCTCTATTACAATCCAAAGCAGGACCGGTTTTAGTTGCCATCACCGTAAGTGTTTATTTTAAAAATTCGCGATAAAATTCTATTAGTTCGTCGTGAAATGGTTCTGATTTTGATGTTTGCAGTTGGAGAATATGTTAATTTTCGCTTAATTTAGGCGCTGATCATGTTTTATTATGTCTTCTCTTGCAAATCGGTGTAATTTGTGTTTTTTACCCAGATATAGTCTGATCTTCTAGAGGTAAAGTAGATGATTATGGTAATTTTGCGTTGTCGAGAGTTCCTTCTATGTTTATTTTGAAAAAGAATGAAGGACCAGAAATTAGCGACCAGTGATATATCGATTGGTATATGTTTGTTGGTTACGTGTGTTTTAGATGGGTCGATGTTACTATGTTAAAAAGTGTACAGTGACTATGTATTGACGATAAACATGTGTGCAACTTGCAATACATAGTTGGTAATTTACTGATGCAGCATGTATCCATCATTGTGATGATATAGATATATAATTTCATCAATTCTGTACGAATTTATTATAGATTTATAACTTGACTAATCTACTAACTAACAACAGCCTTTGAATTTTGCTAAGGGTAGAGATGGTGGAACCTAAATTGATGCAATAATACCTGGAGGACCTACTGATGAGACCAAGATGTTCACTGTTGGGGATAGAGTTCTAGCCACCAGGTATTGGATGAAATGCTTAAGTCACTTTTACTTTATTAGTCCAAATCTTATTTTATATTAAAAAAATAAAAGAAAAAAAATAATTTTGTTACAATAATAATAATTGTTGTTGTTATTATTATTATTATTATTATTATTATTATTATTATTATTATTATTATTATTATTATTATTATTATTATTATTATTATTATAACTATTCAAAGCAATAAGTTGCTGAGGTGTCCAGTGATCTTTCTACAGATACACGCCTCTTGAATTCAATGAAGTCAGACCTTGATTATATATTTCAAAAGCCAAGGTTGGTTGACTAGCTGCTGCAGTTGTTTATGCTGTTGGTGGAGTCGGATCATTCGGAATTCAAATTCAGGTATTTTAATCTCTTAAAATCACATGTAGAGATATTCATGAATTATGTGTGTTTATTTCAAATACTTACTTAAAAAAATAAGATTATGTATGGTTATTTCAATTATGTATGTTTATTTCAAATACTTACTTAAAAAAATAAGATTATGTATGGTTATTTCAAATACTTATTTAAAAAATAAGACTTTGCATCAAAAAGGTAATAAACCTCTTCCCAAAAAATACTGTTCACATTTTTAACTTTTCAGCATTCCTAAAGGAAAAAATGCTGTAAAAACAAAAAATAAACCCTGTCTTTTTCTTCTTTTCGTATAGATTTTCATTTGACCTTCTCAAAGATCTTCCAGACAGGCAAGCTATGCTATTTACTCTTTCATTAAAATGGCTTTTTTAAAAGTATGTATATTTTCTCATGAATTATTGTTTAATAGGCATATATGCATATGCATGTATATATAAAATATAAAATATAGTGTTTTTAATTCAATTTCACATGGAAACGATGCAGGTGAATGGTGGGGGAGGTTACATTCGGGCGGATGATTTTAGTGGTGCGTATGCAAGTCTGTATATTAGCATACCGGCAGACGGGCACGGGCAAGACTTTCACCATGCTAATTAGTTTTTCTACTTATTATAACTAAACTATATTATTTTTTCACCTTACATATTATTGTTTGCTATCTTTAAAATAACATTTCTTTAACCTTTTTGTAACTGATATTCATGAATTATATGTTTATATCAAATACTTACTTGAAAAAAATAAGATTATGTATGGTTATTTCAAATACTTATTTAAAAAAAACAAGACTTTCCATCAACAAGGTAATAAACCTCTTCCCAAAAAATATTGTACACATTTTTTTAACTTTTCAGCATTCCTAAAGTAAAAAATGCTCTAAAAACAAAAAAATAAACCCCGTCTTTTTCTTTTTTCGTATAGATTTTCATTTGACCTTGTCAAAGGTCTTCTCTATACATTTGATCTTAGCAGCTTTTATGTGTAAGGTTACTTTTGCAAGAAAGCAGCTTTCAGACCCACAACATACATCTGAAACATAATATAGGTCAACTATAAAGGCAAATCAACCATTTCAAATTGTTTCACATTTTAGTTATCCAACTACCTAACCAAGAAATCTGATTTTTTTCTGTATACTTTCAGATACCCTAAAATAGATTTGTTTTCTTTTATCACCAACTATTTATAACCACTACCACCACCCTCATATTTCAGCAACTTAAACATACATTCTTGCATTTTACCTGTCCAACACTGAACTCATGGAGCACGGGTACATATCTAATAACTTTGCATTTAATAATTTAGTCATTCATATCATATTTTATATGTAATACTTCTAACCATATATTTCATGATACATTAACATCACCTACCTATTTGAAGGATTTGGATTTGGCTCGCCGTGATTACACTGTGAAGGTTCGTGTACTTCGGTTATGGAAGCAACCCATGTATAACAATCCAGAACAGTTTTACTCAATCGAGATGATTGTTGTTGATGAAGAGGTATATGTTTCAAATCTATTTTTTTAATATTTCACATTTAGTCAGTTATTATATTAATTAATTTAAACCTATCTAAAGGATAAACATATTCATAGTTTATATTTTTCATCTTTTATGTTGTAGGGAACAAGGATGCAAGCCAATGTTCTCCGAAGATGGTTTCCCAAGTTTGAGCATCTTTTAAATGAATTAGGTAACATGTTTCAACCTTTGGAGAACTTACTTTTTAAACAGAAGTCTTAGAACTTTCAATAGCCATTGATCTTAAATGGATATGATTAAACAAGGGTGTTATTGTAAAATGACATTTAACTTAATTAATTATTTGATTAGTGCACACTTAAGTTAGGGCTAAACTATAGTTTGGTTATAATATCTTTTTATTGTTCTGGTATGGTAGAGCTAGCCCAAAAATTGTAGGATTCATGTATGTTGTTCATTTTCCAAAACCCTAATTTATACGTCACAGATCTGTTCGATTTGAAACCCTAATTAATCAATTGCATTAATGAAAAGTCAGAACTTTCCAATCTAATCATATAGATCCACTGAAGCATATCTAATCACAGATCTGTTCGATTTGATATCTCATTTTTGCTTTCTGTTTTTTAATATACTTAAAGAGACACAAATCTACTATCATCACCCTAATATAACTCTGAAGCATCACTTTCTGTGTATCAAAGAAAAGAATCATTGGGTGATTTTGTGTCTGTTTGTTTTTATGCATATGCGCATAAAGTTGTATTAATTAGTTTGTAAGCGACCAAAATGGCTACTTAACTGAAAATGTGCTCTGTGTGATAGCTTCATCCATGTAGGCTTTTTTTTCTTCAATTTTTAGAACATATATTACCTCTGTGTGGGCACCTATATGGCTATACTTAACTTACAGTGAATTAAAGTTATCAAATCTTACACACTTAGAAAAGATTCAGTTTTCTAGATAGATGATGAAAATACAAACTGATATTGCATTTCAACGAGCTAACTTATTATAGGCAGCATAAGATCGTAATTTCATTAACTCAATGAGTTGAAAGTTTACTTCAAACGCTATACAAATTAATATTAGTACAAGTTCACCGTATTGTAGATTTTTGAGCTAATTTATACGTCACAGATCTGTTCGATTTGAAACCCTAATTAATCAATTGCGTTAATGAAAAATCAGAACTTTCCAATCTAATCATATAGATCCATTGAAGCATGTCTTACTTATTTTTTGCTTTCTGTTTTTTAATATACTTAAGACACACAAATCTACTATCATCACACTAATATAAGTCTGAAGCATATATTTGAAAACAGTTTTACACATACATTTAAAATGACATTTTAGATGATGGCAAGTGAGACGCTTTCTGTGTATCAAAGAAAAGAATCATTGGGTGATTTTGTGTCTGTTTGTTTTTATGCATATGCGCATAAAGTTGTATTAATTAGTTTATAAGCGACCAAAATGGCTACTTAACTGAAAATGTGCTCTGTGTGATTTAAAATGACATTTTAGATGATGGCAAGTGAGACGCTTTCTATGTATCAAAGAAAAGAATCATTGGGTGATTTTGTGTCTGTTTGTTTTTATGCATATGCGCATAAAGTTGTATTAATTAGTTTGTAAGCGACCAAAATGGCTACTTAACTGAAAATGTGCTCTGTGTGATAGCTTCATCCATGTAGGCTTTTTTTTCTTCAATTTTAGGAACATATATTACCTCTGTGTGGGCACCTATACATCTATACTTAACTTACAGTGAATTAAAGTTATCAAATATTAACAGTGAAAATCTAAAACAACATACAAAAAGACAAGAGTTCATTTTTTACATTTGGTAGATTACGATTTATAAGGTATAATTTACTGGAAGGAGTAGAGTAACATTCACAATTTAATAAGGGGCATCCTTTTTTTTGAGATTAGGGGTATCCTTTGTATAAAACCGGTTTTTTTTTTTTGAATTTTTTTACACTACGAAAACAGTACGGAGACGGGGTTGAGGGGTAACCCGTGCTACCTACCCCTTCTAATACACTAGCCCCCCCCTACTGGTATGGTTTATAGAAATAAATAACCAAATTAACTAAAAATTAAATCCAATATATATAACCAATATAACTGAAAAAATCGGTTATATAATCGAACTAGGCCACCCTTAGATTATAAAAAAGTATTGAGTGTTTGGATGATGATAATATGACCTTGAGCATCACTTCAAGGATATTATTATGAAACTTTTAAAAAGATTGTTATTGATATACTAAAATGCTAATTAATAAAATGTTGGGTGCCACTCCCCTTATTGTTTTGACTATGAAAACGTCTCATGTATGCTCGTAACCATCAATAAATATATTAACACATTTAGGATATCGCCACGGATTCGAACATTTATATTATAACCTACAATTTAGGATATCGTTATTTTTGACAAATTTTAATTTTATTTATGTTTATTTTTCTAATAGAATGTTATTTCATTGTCAAACCCACTATTGGGTTAAATGAGTCCAAGTACAAGTATGTGGACAACCAAAACAAGTTGGGCATCTACACTGATAGCAACGTGTACCTATGTGATGATTTCAATGGTCCAACCTATGGCTTCTCATTCACATCCTTTAAGGATATCATTGACAAAACTTTTCCTGAAAACAAATCTTTAGGTAACCAAAAACCTCAAAGATTAATTTTATTTTTTTCTTAAATACTTTAATCTGTTTATATATTCAATTAGATTTTCATTATCTAAATGTGATTGGTTTTGTTGCTGATGTTAAAGACCTTAAGAAGTTTAAGACGACAAAGGGGAAAGACACCAAGAAAATCAGTGTCATTATTCAAGATCTAGAGTATGTATTTTTTTAATTCTATATATATATATATATATATATATATATATATTAATATTTCAAATTTTATAATGTTAACACCTTTTGTAAACCCCTAATATTTATTAATTTTTTCAAGGATGGATTCAATATACTTGTCTTTGTGGGATTCTTATGCTGATCGGATTTTAGAGCATTGGGAAAACAGAGATCAACATGGTGTTATTGTTGTCATTCTCCAGTTTGCTACATTGAAGTACTTTGGACCATTTGGATATGTTAACAGTTGTTTCAGTGTTTCCAAGCTTTTCATCAATTCTGATATTGATGATATAACTTCTTTTCGAAACAGGTTTTATATGTCAAATAATAAAACAAAAAAAAATATTTTTTTAAACTGTTTTCACTGATCTAATATATATACTTATAACAGCCTTATCCAAAACTCTGCTGCTTCTTCATGTTCGAGCCAATCATCTAGGCTTTCAGGAATTTTTTTAACATTGTATGATGAATATGTTGTCAAAACTGAATTCAACAACATAGCCGAACTTAATCTCAGTGAGGTAAACTACATTATTGTGTTATATTAGTAACATGTTTTATGTCTTTATAACAAAACTAATTTTTTTAGGTCAAGTCTGTTGTTATTGTTGGGACTGTTCAGATGATAGCTGAGTTGCCTTGGTATTATTTTGCTTGTAAGGCTTGTAACAAGAAGGTTACTAAGAAAACTGCGAATGATACACCTACTGTTGGTGTCTTGGTGGATGAAGAAGAGATTTATGAGTGCAAAACGAAAACTTGCAAGAATAGTGTGATTGAATATGTGCAAAGGTCTGAATATACATACGTACATATACAAATACATATTATTTGAAAGTTATTTCTCAGTTCATTGTTTAGATTTCATACCTTACATGATAACACTTTGTTCTTTAGGATAAAAATCCCATTGACTGTTCAAGATTCAAGTGGAACTGTGTCGTTGACATTGTTTGATAGAGATGCTTGTAAAATTCTGAAAACAACTACATCAAACTTAATTGAAAAACATCTTGCTGTAAGATTGTCTTATTAAATTTACAATTCTTATATTTTTTCCATGTAATATGTCATTAATATATTACTATATATATATACTACAGGGTGGTGATAAGGGCCTTTATCCCGACGAGTTTGAAGCTCTTTTGGGAAAAAAATTTGCGTTTAAGATTGACATAAAACAATTCAACATTGATAACAACTTTTGGTTTTTTTGTGTTTCTAAATTGACCGATGATGAGGATATCATATGCGAGCTCGAAAAGAAAGCAACAACATTGAGGTAATACTATTATTGAGTACTTTATTTTAGTTATATTTAATATTGAAAGTGATTTGTCATAATATGTGAAATACATTGTAGGTCGACAAGTCTGCTTCTTTGACAAACAGGTTCACTGATATGGATTCACAAGAAACCGTTCACTTGAATGTATGCATTCTATAATCTCAATAATTTCTCATTAGTAATATATCTTTATTATTATATATGTTTACATTGTTAACCTTCTAAATTAGATTTTCTGAGAATTTATTTTACATACAATCCAGGATGATAACCCGATTGATGTTACTATGGGAATCTATGTTGGCACCCATTCAAACGAGAATCTCAAATCAAAGGTATGTTAATTCAAAAATATACTTCAAATTATGAACACTTTAATCTATTTAATTCAAATTATGTTTAGTCTTTATTTGTGAGACCAATTGTTTATATCATTTTTAGGCCGTTACCGAGTCGATGGATGATAATGTCATAACTCCTTTGCCAAAAAAATTGGATGGCGATTGCATGGAAAGTAAGCATATTGGTGAGGCTGTAATCTTTAAGAGGAAATCAAAGAAACTTGATTTCAAGAAAAACTTGGTGGAGAATTATGATTTTGAGGAAAATGGAGAATTATCAACCACCAAACCAGTTAACCATGTCAAACCAACTCTCCTGATTCCCAAAATTGAAAAATGAAGACTTCAAATGCTTTATGTTCCAAGTGTGGTTTTTCTATGTTGTTTTAATGTGTTTTGAATTATGTTAGTCGTTTAAGAACTATTTCATCAGCTTGGAATGATTCCACGTTTGGTTTTTCTATGTTGTTTTAATGTGTTTGAATTATGTTAGTCGTTTAAGAACTATTTCATCAGCTTGGAATGAGTCCAAGTTTTATGTTTTAAGAAGTTTAATTTCCTTTTGTTGGACTCATTGCTCTAAGACATATATGCCAAAACAATTATTATGTTTTGAGTTTTAATGTATTAATGTTTTGTTACATTTATGTTTTGATTTTTATAGCATTATATTTTGTCATTATAATGTAAAAAAATAAAACCTTTTTCAACAAATATCATCTTTCAACAACTTTATTCTTATAGTACAGATTATTATCTTCACTTGGATAATTATTATAAATTTCAGTCAGTTAGTTTTTAAAAATCGACAATCACAGTGAATTTGAGTGTATTATATTATCAACATTGAAGGCTATAAAATACTTTTTTGCAAAATGTAAAACAATGTTTGGTATTGAGTTTGACAAGGACGTATACAATCATGTAGTTTTTTTTTTAAAAAGCCACATTTAAAGCACCATTTTAGATCCATTAGTTGTGAGGTTTATACACTTTTAACATACAAAATTTCTTGAATATCAAAGTATTTGTTTACTTATAATGTATTTTTAAAATGTAAAAACTCAATAAGTTCTTTTTTGATTTATCACCAAACGTGTTTTATTTTTTACTCTAGGTAAGTTTATTATTTTCACACTTATGTTTTATTTTCCACAGATCAAAATGATCGATCTTTTGAAGCAAAGCTTATGCGAAAGAAAAGGAAATTGCATATGGCAGCCAAAAAAGGACAAGTCTCTGATTTTAGTTCCACAATCAAAGGTCATATTTTCAATACATTCTCATATATGTCATTCAATATTTTATTTTACAAATTATAAATCAATTATTTGAAACTAATGAAAATTGCATCTTATTTTTTGTATTCAGACATACAAATTCGAAGTCCGCTATCTAACATTTCAAATGGTATATATTTAATTGTTTTACTTATTACTTATTCAATCATAACTTAAATGTCTAATGTCGTTATAGATGGTAAAAAAAGAAGACTAATGAGAAAAAAAGGGATGGATAAAAGAAAATCCAACAACAATTTAAAAGGTAATGTATATGTTTACAAGTTTTTTGTTAATAATAACATATATTTTAAAGTTAATGTTCATTAGTAAGACCATATATAATTAATATTTTTAATTCCTGTAAATAATAATTGTACATTATTATTAAAATACTCAATGTTTGATATGTTAAAGCAGGTTTGCAAAATATCCAACTCAGTTCCAACAAATCACCAAATAACAGAAGTGTCATTTATGGGAAGGAAGTGGTTATTCCTTATCAATCAATTCAAAATCAACATACCATTGTTACTTCTTCAGATATCTATTATACTCCTCCGCTATCGGATATTACAAATGGTATATATAAATATATTTTCTATTTAATCCGTCGTTTAAAAACTACATATTTCCATTTAGTTTTTGTTTTTATATACAACATTCTATGTGTCACAGCTTCAATCACCAATGCTGATTACACTAGCCCCAAGTTTTGTCGGAGCATCAGAAAACGATATCTGGATAGCAAAAAACCAACCTATAAATCTACATCTGTAAACTTTCAAAGTTCAAGTACACAAACATCTATCAAATTTATCTGAAAGTATACTAGGTACTGATATATTTTACTTGCAAAATATAAATTCAAACTATTTTACATTATCTATTTTTATATTTATATGAACAAATTTAAAATATGAATTCTTTTTTCAGGTACATCTACGTTAAATAACAATATTCAAGCATCTTCATCCAACAATTTGCGAGAAGAACACCATCTTAACGGAGAAATTATTACAGACATATTTTGTGGCAAATCAAAAGGTAATATTCTATTTATAATATCTTTATTTATAAGTTTCACTTTTAGAATACTATATTATAATTATATACTAATCAAATTAAACAATGCCATTAACAGATTACTTGGATCATGGTGATCAAAATCATATATGTGAAACATGTCATGCAAAATTATGGAAGGATGAAGTATTAAGAAGTTATCAAAGAAAGACTAAATCAAGCTTTTCTCTATGTTGTGGTTACAGCAAAGTCAAACTTCCAGATTTCAAGGACCCCCCCTCTGATTATAAAAGTCTTTATACTTCTTTGGAATCAAAAAGCAAACATTTTTTGAAAAACATTCGTCGTTACAACTCAATGTTTTCTTTTACTTCCATGGGTGGAAAAGTAGATTCTTCCATTAACAAAGGTAATTCTCCCTTCGTATTCAGACTTAGCGGTGAAAATTATCATACTATTGGAAGTCTTCTACCAACGAATGGATCAAAGCCTAAATTCTCTCAGTTATATATATATGACCTTGAGAATGAGGTTGCAAACACACAAGCCGCTTTAGGGTATGTTTCCTAAATCATTTATAAAATTTCATTTAGCTAAAATACAGTTTTTTATCTAACCTTATTTACTTTATATTGTATTTATTCCAATTAGGCAAACCAAAAAAGTCTCCACATCAAGTACAGAAAATTTGGATTTTGAAATTATTCAAGATTTGAAGGCAATGTTAGATGCACACAATGAGTTGGTTAAGTCTTATAGAATGGCTCGAGATTGTTTTCGAAGCAATCCTCATATAAATCTAAAGATACGCCTTATTGCAAAAAGGAATCAAGATGGGAGGATATATAACTTGCCAACTGCTTCCGAAGTTGCTGCTTTAATAGTTGGAGATATTGACACTTCGTTTGAACCTAGAGATATTACTGTCAAGACTAAAGAAGGTTATCTCCAACGTATTAGTGAATTACATCGTTCTTATTTAGCTCTTCAATATCCCCTACTTTTTGTGTACGGTGATGATGGTTATAGAATTGATATCCTTCATCGCGATGTTTCTACTTCAACCATCAGTAAAAGACATACATGCACAATGAGAGAATACTTTTGTTATAGAATCCAAGACAGAGTAAATACTTTTTCTTTGATTCTTAATTCCAGAAGGCTTTTTCAACAATTTTTGGTTGATGCGTATACTATGATTGAAAGTGAAAGGCTCTTATACATACGTACTCAACAAAAGAAATTAAGACGCGAGACTTATGAGAATTTATGTTCTGTTAAAAATCAAGGAAAAAGTGATGTCTCCAAAATCGGCCAGCATGTTATATTACCTTCCTCTTTTACTGGTAGTGCACGGTACATGTTTCAAAATTATTTAGATCCCATGTCACTTTGTAAATGGTATGGATATCCATATTTTTTCATAACAATCACATGTAACCCAAAATGGCCTGAAGTGAAGAGGATTCTTAAAGACACGACTCTTAACCCGGAAGACAGACCTGATATTTTATGTCGATTATTTAAAATGAAGTTGGATTCCATTATCAAAGACTTAAGGGATCATGCAATTCTTGGAAAGCTTCAAGCAGGTATTTCATATCCTCATTTTATTCTTCAAATGTTTCTACATTGTTATGACATTTCTAATAAACTATGTTATATATGCATATGAACTCACTAAATGGCAACAAACATTATAAATCAATTATATGACATAAACTTTTTATTTTTTTTTATTATTGTAGTTGTATATACGGTGGAGTTTCAAAAACGTGGCTTGCCTCATGCTCATTTGTGCTTATTTATGCATGCCGACCACAAACTTCCAACTGTTGATTATATCGATCCATTCATTTCTGCCGAAATACCAGACAAAGACAAAGATCCAGAGTTATATTCTCTTGTAAGTGAGTTCATGATTCATGGTCCTTGTGGCGTTTAAAATATGAACTGTCCATGCATGGTTGACGGAAAGTGTTCTAAAAATTTCCAAAGAAATTTCGTGAATCTACATGCATAGATGGTGATGGTTTTCCTATTTATAGAAGATGCAACAATGGTTTTTTTGTTGATAAGTCAGATGTCAAGTTAGATAATCGAAGCGTTGTGCCATACAACAAAATACTTTTACAAAGATATCAAGCACACATCAACGTTGAGTGGTGCAATCAGGCTGGTTCAATCAAATATTTGTTTAAATACATAAACAAAGGTCATGATAGGGCATCAATTTGTTTTGTACCAACTAACGAAACAAATGAGCATGAAAAGAAGGTTGATGAAATCAAAGACTACTATAGTTGTAGATACATATCTGCTTGTGAAGCATCTTGGCGGATTTTTTCTTATGATATACATTATAGGAATCCTTCGGTCATTAGGCTTCCTTTTCATCTTCCTGGACAACAACATGTAATATATGAGGAAATTGAAGAAATAGAAGATGTCTTAGATAAACCTTCAGTGGCTGTTTCAATGTTTTTAGAGTGGTTTCGTTGCAATCAAAGTTACCCAGAAGCACGTCAACTAACTTATGTCAAATTCCCTACAAAATTTGTTTGGAAAAGCAACAAACGTATGTGGAAACAAAGAAAAAGAGGGTTTTCAATCGGCAGAATTCATTCAGTTTCTCCTTCTGTCGGGGAAGCTTATTATTTAAGAATTTTGTTGAACAAGGTGAAAGGTCCAAAAACATTCGAGGATATTAGAACAGTGAATGATGTTGAATACCCTACTTTTAGAGATGCATGTTATGCATATGGCCTTTTGGATGATGACAACGAATATGTTGAAGCAATTGTAAAAGCAAGTTTCACAGGCTCGGGTTATTATTTACGAAGTTTATTTTGTACAATGTTAATGTCCGAGGGTATGTCTAGACCTGAATTTGTGTGGGAAAGAACATTCACTTACTTGTCAGATGACATTCTCTACAACCAACATCTTATTTTAAAACATCCAGGTATTATCCATTATATTATTTTATATACAAATGTTATAGTAATGTAATTTATATCATTTTAACAATATTTTAAATTTTGTACAGGTTTAGTACTTAATGAAGATCAAATTAAAAACCTAACATTGTTGGAGATCGAAAAGTTTCTACTCAGAAATAATTCGACTCTAAAAGGTTTTCAATAATGCCTTTTCCTAATCATGATTGTATATCTTCCGCAAACAATCTTTTACTTAGTGAAGAGCTGGCTTACGACAAGGAGATATTAGCCGAAGAGTTTCATAACCTTTTTTCTTCACTAACTGATGAACAATGTGTTATATATCAAGAAATCATCACGGCGGTTGATAACAACAAAGGAGGCGTGTTTTTCGTTTATGGTTACGGTGGAACTGGAAAAACATATCTTTGGAAGACCTTATGTGCATCTATAAGATCGGAAGGCAAAATTGTTTTAAGTGTTGCTTCAAGTGGAAATGCATCTCTTTTGCTATCAGGAGGGAGGACTGCTCACTCCCGATTTCACATTCCTATAGATGAGGATTATTTTTGCTTCATAAAGCCAGACAGCGACCTTGCACGTTTATTACAAGAAACATCACTTATTATCTGGGATGAAGCTCCAATGGTACATAAACATGGATTTGAAGCTTTGGATAGATCGTTAAAAGACATCTTTAGATCTGCATCTGGAGCATCATCAGAATTACCATTTGGTGGAAAAGTTATAGTTTTTGGAGGAGATTTCCGACAAATACTACCGGTGGTCCCAGGTGGAAGTACACAACAAATTGTAAATGCTTCTTTAAGTTCGTCTTACATCTAGAGAAATTGCAGGGTCCTTAAATTGACAAAAAACTTGAGGTTGAGTACCTCAAATGATTCAGTTGAAATAGAGAAAACTAGGGACTTTGCAAAATGGCTTTTGGATATAGGGGAAGGTAATGTTGGTGATATCAATGACGGTGACGCAAAAATACAAATACCCGAAGATCTTCTCATCAAAGATTCATGAGATCCCATTTATGCGTTAATAGAGTTTGTGTATCTGTCTCTTCTAGATCATTTCAATGATGAAAATTTCTTCCATCAAAGAGCAATCCTGGCTCCAAAAAATGATGTTGTTCAAGAAATTAACGACCGGTTGCTCTCAGTTTTTCCTGAGAAGAAAAGCAATATCTAAGTTCAGATAGTATATGTCCAACAGAAATGATTAATGAGAATTTAGATGACAGTTTATGCTCACCGGATATTCTTAATGGAATTAAAGCTTCAGGTTTGCCCAACCATAGGTTAGTGTTGAAGGTAGGTGTTCCGGTTATGCTTCTTAGAAATATTGATAAAAAAAGTGGACTGTGTAACGGAACTCGATTAAAGGTGGTCTATTTGGGTCAGCGTGTTATACAGGTAGAGATTATATCCGGAAGTCACATTGGAGATCGTCATTATATTCCTAGAATTACGTTGATACCTACAGACAAAAAACTTCACATTAAGTTACAAAGAAGACAATTCCCGCTTGCGGTATCTTTTGCAATGACCATAAACAAAAGTCAAGGACAATCTCTCTCCAGAGTTGGTTTGTTTTTGAAAAAACTAGTCTTTACACATGGTCAATTGTATGTTGCATTATCAAGAGTTACAAGACGAGATGGCCTCAAAGTTATTCTAAATAGTGATGGTAATCTTTCAAATACAACATCAAATGTTGTATACAAAGAAGTTTTTAGAAATTTGTAAAGTATGTTTATATTTTTTTTGGTACATCTTTCATGTCAAATTATTTAGTTTGTTATTTATTTACTTATTTTTATTATTTTATTTTAGATTAACATTAATTTCTATTATTTCATACTCTAAACAAACATTTCATAGGACATTTAAAAAAAATGAAGATATCGACTTATATTTCCTGAACAACTTACTAAATTGAAACTTGTGTTCATAAAATTAAAAATTGAACTGACAAGCGTCAAAACATTATTATTTTAAATTACTTGGTTACATGTTTTTTTCTATTCTTTAAAAAATCATACATCATATTTATTCATATGTTTTAAATTTTATTTTTTGAACCCGTGTGTCACACGGGATATAAGCTAGTATCCTATATACAAAACATTTTAAGCTATACTTAAATTGTCCTTTCCGTGTAAGTATTAAAACTAATTGTGAGAAGTTTAGTGTGGCTTATATTTGGTTATTGTCGAGAGTTGTATGCATGTATTGTTCTAGTATGTATGTTGCTAACTGTATTAAAACCGAGATAACTTTGAGATATGTACGTTTATGATACAGTCACTTATACTTTGTTTTTCATAACTCGGTATTGAGTAAAATTTACGTGTTAAATATAAGCACGTCACAACGACGTTATCGTAATTTTATAAAATATTGTATCTAAAAGCTATAAACGAAAAAATAAAATATGATTAAAAGTAATTATAATAATATAATATTATAACAAATAAATTATTAAATAATATAAAAAACAAATTAGGGCACTGTAGTTCGTGATGTAAATTGTAATTACACTAGTAAATTTTCTCGCGCATTGTGACGGGTTCGAAATGTAAAGTAACTCGAATTTATACCTTCTAATGAAAACGTATTATATTTGACCCGACTTATTTCTGAACAAAACTTACGTTAAAATGTAGACAAACTAAAAACGTACATAAAATAAGTACGAAAACGTATTATATTTGATCCGACTAATTTACGAAAGAAATTTACGTTGAAACGTTAACAGATTTTAACTTATACCGACACCTACATAAAAATAAGTACGTAAGAAAATTAAGTTTTTTATGTTAAAGAATACTACGTGGCGTTGCGGTAGCATTGAAACGTAATACATTTGACCCGACTTATTTTAAAATAAAATTTATGCCAGAATGTAAACCAACTAAAAAGGTACCAAATTCTAAATAATTTTTAGACCCAGGAAGAGTAGTGAAAACATACCCTAAAATATATTATTTTCTATATATATATATATATATAGGGCAAGGATAAATCGAAAACCCACTCCAGTTGACTAAACCCTGAAAACCCAAGATCTACCATTGATTAAAAAAGATCAACAGCTGTGATCATTTTTGGTGTGAGTCTGATGTTACTTTGTGCTTTATAGTAAGAGAAAGTACATGCAAGGGCATTATTGGCATCAAGTAAAAATTAGTGTCTTGGGATAAATGTAGTTGCATGTACATTACGGTCATATCCATCAGAAAATAAAAAAAGGTCCATGCACCCTACCCTACAGCATTCAAAATTCAAACCCCCAGTACAAAACTAAAATATTCCTCTTCTTTCCATTTTTTATCAAAAAATACACACAAAATTTCCCTCTCCCCTTCAACTGATCTTCGAGAGGAAGTTCGAAGAATTTATCTGCATGTTCCTCCACAAGAAAAACACACAAGCTTTAGCAACAACCTTCGTGGGGATTAATCTACAATTTCCAGTACGTCGACTTAAGTAGTTAATTTTTTCTTTCTTTTTGTTGTTTTTGGAGATCTGTTGGGATTTATTTCTACCATATGCAAAATCCGTTTTTGATTGTTTATTTTACATCATTCAGTGACGATATCGCATTTGATAGTATCTCACAACTGAAAAGATGTATCAGCCTTTTTTGGTATCATTTTTATTTGTTGTTGTTTTAAAGGTGCTAAAAAGAAAGGGTTTGATGTGGTTTTGACAATGCTACAAGAAAGTTTTTAGGGTTTTAACATTTCTACAAGATATTTTGTTAAAAATTTGGGTTGGAAATTACAAAATTGTAGTTTTTGACAAAAAAAGAAAAGAATAGGGTATGGAAATTACAAAAAAAAAAATGTAGTTTTTACTAAGTTGTTGATGTGTGGATTAACAAAAAGTTTAAAATAAAAAAAAAGTGTGATATGGTTCTAACCTTGTTTACATTTTTTGGGTATGTATTTTAAGTGTAACGCCCATGTGTATAATGTAAAAAATGTAAAATGAAACTTTTGTACATGTAAACATATTATTTCTTGTTATAACCATGTCAATGTAGGAGATTGACGATAGGCAAGAGAACAACAGGGATGAACTACAAAAGGAAAAAGGCAAAAATCCAACAAAATCACAAAAAGTGTCATCTTTATCAACTAACTATTTTTTTGTACATTTTTTCATTTCTTCAAAAACAAAAAATGTGTTGTTACATTTTTTGCTATGTACTGTATTCGCTTAAGAAAAAAACAATGTAACAACTGTCATTCGGATAAATTTGTAACTTTTTTAGCGCAAATTTTGTTACACCAAAAAAGCGTACCGTGACATGCTTTATTTATTTTTTTTTTCACAAGACTTGTTACAAAAAAATGAAGATATATTATATTACAAGTAAACGAATGGAAAAACATAGCAACTCAAGGGGAGTAGTCGGATAAAATTCTTACTATTTTGAGTGATCATAATAATGTCATTATTTCTTGTTTTAGTTTTTATTATGATATACATATGTAATGTATCATAATTATGGGGGGCATGATATATGTAAAATTAATGCTCATAAACTATTGTCTTGTTAAATTTGTTACTTTTTGATAAATAGCTAATGCAACAATTGGCAAGTGGCGGGGTTTATATAACATATGAAAAAATAATTTGTTTTGTAATTAAAACTTTTTATTTATTATATACTGGGTAAATGGTTGTATGATGTTTAAAAAGTCTTTGTGTACTTTAACAAGAAACAAAAGATACACATTTTTCTATTAAAAATGTGATTGAAAAAGATAAACTAATAAAGACTGATGTGACTATATGGAAGTACACTGTACTAGTCAACTTTTGCTAATTTCTCTCTCTTACTCATTTTCCCATACTCTCTCTCTCTCGTTTTAAATTTTTTTTCAAAGATAAATGTACCAGCATAAAATAATACATAGAAATGTTATACACAAAAACATAACATAAAACATGTAAACGTTACATAAACATGTGGTTTTGACAATGCGACAAGAAAGTTTTTAGGGTTTTAAAATTTCTACAAAATATTTTGTTGAAAAAAATGATGTGACTTTTGTTCATAAGGGTTTTGATTTGATAAAACAAAAAATAAATTAAAACAAAGGGGCGTTTATTTAGGCTTTGATTCCCCACCACGTACACATTTGGGCTTTGAATAAACAAAAAACTTTCAATACACCGACCAATGTAAAAACAAAATCGTGTCGTTATTATATGATTAAAAAAAAGATGATATCTTAAAAGAAAGCTTACACGAGTTACACACTTTAGGAAAAAATAATAAATAAAAAAGAGTCACGTGATCAAATCTAAAAAAACATACAACGTTGTCGGGGAAAAAAAGATATTCAAGCAACCTTCAACAAAAGCACATGATCAAACACACATAGAGCAAAAATATACAAAAATCTCAGTGAAAAAAAAAATGTAACTCGCATACAGCAAAAATGTACAAAAATCAGAGGCAAAAAAAATGTAACATGGTAAAAACAAAACCAAAAAATCAATAACATATAAAATTCTCAGATTCAACACAGCAAAAGTCTACATAAATCTGAGGGGAAAAATGTAACATGGTAAAAACAAAACCAAAAAATCCATAACAAAGAAAATTCTCAGATTCAACCAAACATCAACAAGTACATACTACAAATGTCATTAACATACTAAGAAGGATAATCCAACTAAGTACCACCTATTTCTTAATCACAACAAACAATGCTAACAAGTAAGCTGCCAATCACTATCGCTAATATCAGTAACCATATAACCCTCTTCTTCTTCCGAATTTCTTGCTCACGGGTAAACAGTTCAGCTTGCAGGTTGTTGATGTTCCTCAAAAGACCTGGTATGATCCTAGTTGACCGTAAGCACATCGGTGGGTCAACCCAACCAATGAAAGGGCAGTTGCTAGGCTACATTAAAATAATGGGGATAAAACACGATTAGAACATACATTTACTTATTAAAATCGGGGTTCAATCATCATAACAATAAACAAGAAAGTAACGTAGATTTTAATCCAATACATAAGAACTTAAATCAAATTGTTTCCATTTGTTCATATCTGAAAACGAATTTTACACAAAAAAATAAAGAAATCAGTAATAAAAAACAACATCGAACCGTTATATGGAATATCATCTTCAACATCGAACATCTTCAACCGGATCTGGAGCATCTTTTGGATCTGGTAGCATCTTGGAACTGGATCCTCTTTTTGGATTTCAGATCATCTTTTAGATCTGGAACAATAAGACCCACTTTTTACATGAGCAAAAAATGCAACATGCAATTACAAAAATGCTTCAAATCTTAACCAGTTGTTCAACATCGACCCTGTAATCTGAAACATCGAACCGTCATATGAACCTCACCATGCTTCACGTCACTCTACAAAAATCAACAGTGGCGGACCCAAGAAATTTTTCTAGGTTGCGGAAAATTATTAAGAGTTTTAGCCCCCTAACGATATATAATATTTTTTTCGGTTCATAGCGAATCGGATCAGGTCGGGTCGGGTCAAATTCAAAAAAGATAATAAAACTAAAATTCATATAATTTGGACAATCCATAGTTCCTTTCGTTCTCACAACTCATATTCATTTTATCTAATCCTTATATATATAAACGCATATTGCTAAGCTAGCCTAATAAAAATTTAAATAAGTGTAAAATAATAAGTGTGGTAAAACAAAAAAATTATTTTATTATTATTAAGTATTTTATATTAACTGATAAAAAAACTGAATACAGATACGGATTCATCCAGAATTGCATATTAAGTATTTCATATGAACCCGTATCGGTTCAGATGAAAATAAAAAACAATGTAACACAATTAATAAATATGTTTCAGTGTTATAAAGAAAAACAAAAATAAAAATTGAAGATGGTGCAACTAGTTTTTGAAGATAAAGAGGTGCACGTCTCACCAATTATTTGGAACAACACTTTTTAGTGGACCTGTTAAATTACAGAAATGCCCCTATTTAACTAAAAAGATCATCTTCTCCAAAATATTGTTCCATGTCTCACACAATCAGAAAACTTTTCCAGTGAACACATTTTTGACCAACTTTCTTTATTTCTGTTAAAAACACTAGATCTAAGGCCAATTTAAGAAAGGAAAAAACTAGGATAAAAAAACATCATCTCCAAAAATAAATCGAGACCTGAAAATGGAAACGAGAATTCAAGTAACTAACCATGGACCACCACCGCCAAGTAGCTACTAAGTGGTTTTCCGGCAGGAGGAACCACTGTCACCTCCACCACTTGAACCAGATCTGAATCTGATGTTATATGGAACACCCGTTCGATCTTCTGATCTTTCTCCGATCTTCACTGCCTCTCTCACCGATCCTCATTGCCTCTCTCTCTCCGATCTTCTCTCTCTTACCATCTATCTCTCTGGATTTTTGGGAGGTAAAAATATGTTCTTCATTTGAGAAATACTTCAAAAAAGTAAAACATGGATCTGTTCTTCATTTAAGAAATGTAATAAGAAGGAGAGAAGGTAAAACATGCAATAAGAAGGAAAGAAGGTAAAACATGGATCTGTTCTTCATTTAAGAAATGCTTTCAAAAAAGAAAAAATAGGAGAGAGAAAGTGATATGTTCTTCATTTGAGAAATGGTTCAAAACGTCAAAACAATAGTGACAGAAAGTGAATTGAAAGTGATGTCTGCCATGTCTTAACACTTCTCTACCCTCTAATGTAAAAAAACTCATTTACCCTTCTTATCATTTGGTGTGCATGTGACGTGGTTCGATCCTAACCACACATATAGGTTTCCAGGGTTTAGTCAACTGGAGTGGGTTTTCTCCTTATAATTAGCCTATATATATATATATATATATATATATATATATATATATATATATAGAAACGGGATCAGGAGAAAACGGCAAAAAGTGTGAGAACGGTGAGAACGCATCCTGGCCGAACACGTGGCGTGGAGCCTGATCAAGGACCGAGGGGTTTTTTTTGTCTTTTTAGTATTCTTCTCCTTTCATGGTTTTCGAGTTTGAGAAGCTTCTTTATTTTTTGCGTGCAAGATAATTTTGGCGTTCTGTAGATTTATTAATTATTTGGCGTTTATTGTTTTTTCACAGATTTCTTCTCTTTGAGGTAATTCTTTTTGTGTCACATAGTTAATATTTTTGGCGTTATGGCTTTTCCATGTTTTTTTGGCGTTTTGTATCTTTTTGTTAATAATTCATTACCATAGATTAATATTTCAAAAAATTACAATAAGTAGAAAATCAAAATAATCTAATAGTCTTCCGTAGGTGGGATTACATCGGAGATGTACCCATCGCTTTGTTCTTCACTTTCTTCAGATTCTTCATCATCAAATTTCATTTTTGCGTATAACGCCATTAGCTCGCCTCTTCTTTGCTGCAGCCTATTCAAGAATATTACTGCATCATTGGATTTTGGATCGTTTGAAGGTGTTAAATCACAGAGTTGTTCAATGATAGATAGCAACCCTGTCTTCAACATTTCTTCCATTGGTCTTGAATATTGCACCCCGTTTTCATAAGTTACTTCAAGTGTTCATTCTTTCTCATGCAATACCCAACTCCTAAGTTTTGGTATTTGTGTATCTTCAATATCATCATCTTCATTATCTTCTGCTGGAAACTTTCTCTCTAGTCTTCTTATTACAGTTCTTATTCTTTCACAGTCGTTGTCTCTTGGAACCCCAAGGGCCAGGATATCTTTTTGAATATTTTCATTCATTCCCATCATGGCTTTTATTGTTCTTACCTTAACCCTTCTCCTGTCAGCGAACTTTATGATGAATCTTTTTTCTTTCCTTACAAACCTCCATGCAATAACCTTAGCCATTTTTAAAATTTTTTGGCGTTTTGGAGAATATGTGGCGTTTTAATTTTTTTGGCGTGTTTGAACTTGGGTTCTGATGATCTTCTTTTATATTGACTTTTTTTCCCCGCGTATGTCAGGTAATTATGGCGTTTTGAAAAAGATAGATAAATTTAATATAATAAATGTTAGTAATTATGTTTTCCGTCAGTTTCATTTTACTGATTTTTTTGCAGTTTACCGTGTTTTGTTTTAAGACTCAATTGTTTTAATGGTGTAACACGTCAAATCTTTTGACGGCTGTAATTAAGGCGTTTTGTTTTCCAATGACGGTTAGATAACTATTGGACTTCTTTTGTTTTATATTCTTTTGCACATTTTCACTCTTTTTTTAATAATATTAGTTGTTCAAATTAATTTTATTATAGTTTGGTAGTTTATTTGGGGGCTTTTGTATGGCATCATGGCGTTTTACACGTATTTGCTAATTTTGGCGTTTTATTATATTTTTCGTTATAGCATTAATATTATTTTGTCGTTTATTAATTGACGTTACAAAACAAACAATAGACAAAGAAAATTAAAAAAAAGTAAAAAAAAAGAAAAAACAAAGTAGAAGCAATTTATTATTTTAAATTTTCAGTGTCATCAGTCTCTTTTTTCTTTTGAAACTACAAGAAATGTGACAAATAAATGACGTTTTGGGTTTGGCGTTGTTTATTTTCTTTGTTCATGTGTTGAATTGTCTTTGTTGATGTTTGAGTCATAGAGCGACCCCCTGTGGGTGGATGCTATCTGCAACTGGTATAGGTCTCTTCTTATCATCCAAACCTTCTTCAGGAACAAAGATGACAGTATGACATATGGGTGTCATCAGTCCCCCTTTTTTCAATTTTGTCCATCTCATGCAACAAAGATGACAGTATGACATATGGGTGTCATCATTAAATGAAGCTTCATGCAGAACTTTACTGAGGATAAAAGAAAAAGATGTTTTTTGCTGTCGTATTTTTTGGCGTTTTACATTGAGTTGTAATTTTTTTTAGCAACCACTGTGTGTTTTTTTTTGTATTTTTTTTGGTGTGATAAACGGAAGGTGGTGAGACGTTTCTATTTATAGAACTTTTTGGCGCGTAGGTCAGGTGGGATGTTATTTTTATAACACAAAATGTAAATAACATTTATTCGGATGTAAAGTTTGGCATTATATATAATGGCGTTTCCTATGTTATGGCGTTTTTGTAACCAGAGAGTTTAAATAAAAACACAGAAAAAAAGCACCCAGTGATAAATTTGGCGTTTTGTTTTTTTTGGCGTTTTATTTTCAATGGCGTTTTATGTGAGGAATAGTTTTTTTTACTTTTTTACCCTTAATGACGCGCGTCCACGTAATAAAATTGGTGTTATTTACTAAAATGCCACCGCGCCAATCTAGTCCATAGATTGTTTTGATCGGACGATGCATAAGCGTTCTCTCCGTTCTCACACTTTTGAGCGTTTTCTCTAAATCCTGACCCTATATATATATATATATATATATATATATATATATATATATATATATATATATATATATATATATATATGTAGTGGTTCCTGTAAAAAAGGGTGTTTTTTGTGAGAAAGGTAAGAAAGAATCTACACCATTAGATCTGGTTGAGATCATAATGGCAAAATTGTAAATAATGTTTACTATTAAACATATTAATTTTATAGATTAAGGGTATACAGGTAAATTTAACATTTTTAAATTAAGAAACTAACATTAATGCACATGCAACTTCCCCCCGTCTTTTTTAAAGGGCAATAACTTTTTATACGTACCTTTTTTTTATAAAAAATACACCATAATAACGAGCGTTTTTTTATCTTTAATATAAGTACCATATTGCTATACTTATATAGAGAAAAAAATATGTTTCGATCAGATGTTTTGTCTATGTTCATACAGTGGTGTTTTAATTGTATTGTGATTCAAAGCGTGGTGTTTTAAACACATACTGAAATGCAGGTATAAAACACCATACGATGAACATGTAAAGAACATGTACTGGAATGTAGGTTTAAAATACCATGGTGTTTTAACATATGGAATCTGGAACATCTACTAGCATGCAGATGTAAAACACTATGCATGCAGGTTTAAAATACCATGTACAATAACCATACTATGAACATTATACTAAGAACACATTCTCGAAATGGAGGTAATGTCTTTAATAGTGTTATATACTTATTGAATGGTGTTATATACTTATTGAATGGTGTTATATAATTATTGAATGGTGTTATATACTTATTGAATGGTGTTATATAATTATGAATGGTGTTATATATGTGCTGAATGGTGATTTTGCAGTGTTATTCATAGTGTTTTTATAGAGATCTTTAAAATGGTGTTATATACTTATTGAATAGTGTTATATACTTATTGAATAGTGTTATATAATTATTGAATGGTATTATATACGTGATGAATGGTGGTTGCAGTGTTATTCGTAATGCTTTTATAGAGATCTTTAAAATGATGTTATATACTTATTGAATGTTGTTATATACTTATTGAATGTTGTTATATAATTATTGAATAGTGTTATATACGTGCAGAATGGTGGTTGCAGTGTTATTCGTAGTGTTTTTATAGAGATCTTTTAAAAAAATCATGTTCCTATAAATAAGGTAACGGTTATGGAAGGTTTTGAATTAATTCAATCAATGATAAAATTACTTGTTTACCTTTTTGAATTAATTTAGATTGAGGACACGTGTCATCTCCACAATATTTCTCACACTTTTAACCTTTTTTTACAATAACCTTACCATATATATATATATATATATATATATATATATATATATATATTCATAAAGCTTAAAACGTTTAAAAAAACTTAAAGATACGATAAAAATTAATAAAATATATATAAAATAATATTTTAAATGCCCAATATGACTAACAAAAATGGGCCTCTATATGGGCTCATATATATGTTTAAACCTTATATATTGGTATACCCTTGAAAAGTATAATTGACAAAACAAATAAAGATATAATTGACAAAATAAATAAAGATAGCTTAAAAGAGAATTAATTTATTAAACTTATCTATATCTATACTATATAATAAAAGAAACTAATTGATGGACACGTGTCATTATTCTAGACCATCTTAATTGTAGATAATTATTATTTAATTTAAATTATTAAATATTAATTAAATTAATATAATATTAGTTTGATATAATATTAATTTATCTTTGAATTTTAGAATAATTCTTTCGAAGTTTTAATTTTAAAGTTACTAATTTTGTAAAATATCATCTTAATAATAATTCGAAGTATTTAACCTTTAATAGTGCAAATTGAGATCATTATTATATTCCCGACTTTTCGAAATGTTTATCACATATCCAATAATCTATATCTTCTATACTATATATAATAAAAGAAATCGGACACTTGTCAATTCTAGACCATCCTTAATTGTAGATAATCAGGGGCGGCTCTTATGGTGTGCGGGGAGGACTTCCGCACAAGGCCCGTGGTTTCGAGGGGCACAGGATTTTTTTTAAAAAAAAAATCGATATATATATATATATGTATATGTGTGTGTGTGTGTGTGTGTGTGTTATTTAAAAAAAAATTGTAAACACATACAAATCCAATATAGAGGCCCATTATCAAATACCTTTTTATGCTTTATAATTTACCCAACTTAACATTGGGTTTATTGGGCCCAACCAATACTAATATGATTTAAAAAAAAAACAATTTTCGTTAAAGCATACGGGCACATTTTTCGAGCTCGAACAAGGTACATGAATTCTCAGAGAGACGCCACTATAGTTAATTATTACTTAATTTAAATTATTAAATATTAATTAAATTAATATAAATCTTATCAACCTCTAAATTATTGGTATAAACTTAACTTCAAATCATAAAGTCTTATCTAAACTAAAAAGCATTGTTTCACTTAACATAGATAAACATGCATATTATTTATTGTTTTAGATTTATTCAACCCGTATAATACACGGAGTTTTTTTAAATATAACTTTTTTTATTATTTAGTATATAAAATTACATTTCTTCCACCCGTGAATACACATTTTTTTAAATAGAACTTTTTTATTGTTTGGTATATATTATTACATTTATTCAAACCGCACAATAAAAGAGGTTCTTAAATATATAACTTTTTCAATAACTAATATATAAAATTGTATTTACTCAACACGTTTAATAAATAAGGTTTTTAAAAATATATTGTTTTTCTATTTAGTATATAAAATTACATTTATTCAACCTGTGTAATACACGGGGTTCTAACCTAGTATTTTACTCATAGAAAGATATTAAATCTTTATTTGTAAACAATATCTTTCTGTCACATGATATTTGATTCATTTTAAACATCGGAAAAAATACCTTATAAGTGACGGTATAAACATGCAATCCAAGTATAATCACAGAAGGAACAAACCATCTCTACTACATGAAATTGAAATTTTTAAGTTCATATTTATTTTATAATAGATAAAACGAAGATTTATTGGGCCCTTAAGGGTTAGGGGCCCTGTGTGATAGCTCACCCGCACATCCTATGGGCCAGTCCTGACTCACCGATTTAGGTTTCAAGTAGGATATCCGAATCAGGTTCACCGTCTGAGTACCCCAAATTGGGTAGTGGCTTGCAAAGTTGTGTGGATATGAGAGAGAGAGAAAGTAGTATGTATGGGGATAGAGAGGATAGTGTAAAAAGGTGTAGTCCATGGCTTAGGTTAGTGAAAATTGGGACAATAATGCGTTTTGGGACAATTTAGGATAAAAATGTGTTGACAGCGCGTGATTAGTGAAAATTGGGGTATGTTCATGTTGTGCCCTACCCCCCCCCCCCCCCCCCCCCCCCCCCCGCACAATATCCTTTATAATAGTTTCACGTGTTTTCCCTTGCAAAAAAAAAGTATTAAAACTTTGTAATCTTTATATTGTTACTGGTGATGTATTATACAGGGTTGAAGAAATAAGAGATTGTAAAATGAAAAGATATCCTTAATATGATTTATAAGTTTGTAAATATTTATTTGTATACAATGTTAAAGGATTTATTTGTAATTTTTTCCTCACTTTTTAAAAGTTTTAATCCGTCCATCCTTTTATTTTTGTATTTCTTGGTTAAACTTATAATAGTTTGACGGGTTTCCCCTTGCCATAAAAAAAGTTTTAATCCGTCCATTCTTTTATTTTTGTAATTCTTGGTTAAACTTTATAATAGTTTGAGGGGTTTCCCCTTACCATAAGAGAAAAGTATGAACTTCATCATCTTTATACCGTTGTATTTCTTCATTATAATTATAATTTTCTTATATCTAGAAATATAATAAAACTTTGATAGTTGATCTAATAAAGGGTATTTTACGTATAAATGTCACATTAATTTACGTGTGACAAAAGTGATTATGAAGTAATGTGTGACGGAAATGATCACAATATCGCAAACGTCTACGGTGGATTAGTGGATGAGTTTGTTATTTAATTAAAGACATTCAGTTTGTTCGAAAAATTATGATTAATAACTCTTCTAGTCATCAACAAAAATTATTCATCAAATAGCTTTGCTACATCCCACCCTTCATAGACCTTAGCAACACTTTTGCTATTTGTGGGATTTACTAGGTACGATTGTTGTTATTTTATCGTATAAGTCCCAAAATAGGTAAGTAGTTTATATATTTTTTTAATATAAAACTTATACAATATTAGACAAGGAATAAATAGCGTTAACTTTTAGAATTTTTAGAAATGAAATGTTATCTTTCTCTTTGTTTGAATTTAATGCGAGTTGAACAACAACATCATGATCATTACAAATAAACTAATGGTTTTAAACCTATGCATTGCGGCGAGGATGACGAACGAAACACAATTCTAAACAAATATGTCGGAAAGGTAAATAGTAACGTAAACAGTTCATTGTATAATGGTTTAAACAAGATTTACAATCAACAATAACAATATTTAACATAATAGGATTATTCCCTCAGGCATGTTGCGCGGGCGAGTCCGGTTTAACTGTGGTTCAAACCAAACTAGCTCATATGTAGGCGTTTCCATCATCTTAGCCACACAAAAATCAAAGCATAAAGTGGTTCATATAGTATATGATCATCACCGGTAACAATTGAACATATCTCATGGAAATCAACAACAATATAAGTTTACAAGTCGTATACATTTGTTGGGGTGCGTAAAACCATGTTAAAAAGTAACAGCGAAACGAAGCAAAAAATCACACCCAAGGGGGGGGGGGGTTGCATGCCAAATCTTACCATCTACCATCCTTGCCAGTTGCCACGCCACCTCATCAATTGTGTGAAAAATTTTGAACTCATCACAGCCATCCGACAAAACCCGTTGTTAGAAAAAAAAATCTGAACTCACCACAGGCAAGCGACGAAACCCTAACCAAGCAAAACAGTCGAAATAAAGAGCACAAAAAGAATAATTCGATGCAAAACCCTAACAAACACCGATAGGTCATGCAAAAACCCTAAGAAAACAACTGTTACATATATCGACAATCACCGCTAAGGTCTTTCAACCATCAATCCATCATGCAAAAACCCTAGGAAACCATCCGTTACATAGATCGATGACCACCAGAGCAATAGGAAGAGGCAGCAAGGGCATCACCGATACATATATCGACCACCATTGCCACCATCTGTAGCCAGAGCGATACGTAGAGGTGGCTAAGTGTAACAACCCTCAAAAAGGTCCCACAACGATTCATAATCGAAACCCCGAACACGTTCGACGAGAACCAGCACGAAAAACTAGAAAAACCAAGTTTTGGTAACCGTCGCGTAACGCAACGAGATCCTTAAGGACCGTCGCGTAGCGCGGCGGGTCCAGATTTCCCGGATGCTACATGATGCGTGTAAAGTGTGTTATATTTTTATTAATATTTTAAGCCAACTTTACACATTAGTCAAGTTTTAAATTTATAAAACACGATATTCTACTAACACTAAACACACATATAGGCAAGTGCACCCATCGTGAGCGTAGTATAGCGTTGGTAAGATACCGAGGTCGTCCAAGGACACAAGAGCTTTTAGTACCGGTTTATCCTCAACGTCTAATCAAATCAAAATTTTTAGAAAAGGTTTTAAACATGAAAAATAAAAACTAAAATGCTGAAAAATTGAAAAATGAAAATAAAAACAGATAGACAAGATGAATCACTTGGACCTGACTCGCCTTTAATGTAACCTTTGATGATATCCGCACTTTTGCACTTTTTAAGAGATTATCTTAGTTATAGTAGTAGGCCCCTCTTTTGAAGGTGACGTTACCCTCAACCCAGTGGTTTGAGTCAACAAGGATACAATCCCAACGGATCGGAATATTGAAAGATAATTAATTAAGTTATTAATGCGTAAAGTGGTAGGCCCCTCTTTTGAAGGCGATGTTACCCTCGGCTAAGTGGTTTGAGTCACCAGGGATACAATCCCAAGTAGCCGGATTAATGTATTAATAGTAGTTTACATATGAGGGGTTCAAGCTATTCGCACCCCCGCCATCTAATACCAGTGGGTATTGAAGGAGGTCCTAGTAAGCTTGACCCAGGTCCTTACAGGATCTATACACTGAACAAGGCAAGAACCTTACCAAACCATTCCCTTAACCCCCGACCAGGTAGCCAACATATCTCTATATAGACCGTAGAGATATGAATGGTGAAAATCTTTTACTTTATATAGAGAGTAAAGTAATGCTAAGACACCACGAACAAATGATAAGGAAGTTTCACCTTCAACATAAGAAACTAGTTATTAAAGTCATTAATATAGAACCAAATAAAAAGTGCGAAAACATTAAAAATCAAAAGTTTTACATTAAATGCTTGTCTTCACCAAGTGATGTAAGAGACTTAGCCAAACATGGCCTTTGATTGACAAGAACTCTTACTATCAATCTTGGATCCCGAGACTACTACACACACTCTAAGGTGTAACGCCCCAGAATTTAATATTTTTATTTTATATTGCTATAACATGTTATAAGAAATAGCTATGAGTGTTAACCTATTTAGAATGTGAATTAGAAATTGTTAGTTAGGAGAAGCAAGTTGGGCCATTTAAAAATGAGTATGCATACTTGAAGGGGGGAAATGTAAATAATGAAAGATTAACTTAACAAAAAGGGGCTAGTAACACAAAACCACACACATATGCGTGTGTTTATGTCGCCAGGAGCAAGCACAAGATGAACCCCCTTCAAGTCTCACTAAATTAAGCAAATTGAGGCCCTAATCAAGACAATTACTCTTGCATGTTGGTAGATTCTGGATCATCTAAGCTTAATACAC
Source organism: Helianthus annuus (assembly GCF_002127325.2). NCBI lineage: Eukaryota > Viridiplantae > Streptophyta > Magnoliopsida > Asterales > Asteraceae > Helianthus > Helianthus annuus. The sequence continues at coordinate 29,846,678 of NC_035438.2, read as the reverse complement.
CATAAGGTAACAAGAATTTTACGATTTGATAATCTTGTATACATAGGGTTTCAAGAAATCTTTGAATTTATATGAAATTAGTATGATTATGAGTTAGAATCACCAATTAGAGAATGATAAACCCTTGTAGAATGTTAAATTGGTGTTTAAAGAGAAAAAACCCACTTAGGTCAAGATAATGGTTCTATGTAATATGGAATCTTGTTGTAAAAATTTGTATAAAAATGTTGTATGATGATATTCTTGCTTAAATTCGATATGGGAAATTGAATTGGGTTGGAGGTTATATGAGATGTTGAGTGAAATTGATGTTATTAGAGTTATTGATATGACTGGGTCAATAAGGCATAAAATAGTTGTACATTATGCTTAACTATTAGTATGCACGCCAAGTGTTTGTCAAAATGCTCGAACGAATTAACCACGGGATTTACAATGTAGAATGGTTAGAATAGAGAGTCGGTTGTTTGCTAATGAAAGTATGTTGATATTGGAAGGAAAAGAATGACGTGAATCTAAAGCATGTGATTATTGATTATAGGGATCAAACAAGAAAGCTCGAGTCACTCCGGATCACATACAAACAACGACAAAGGTAAGTTCTTGCTTACATAACGTTATTAGCATGTATTGTCGTAGCATACTATTGTTCAATGGTTGAAGTCGTTTCCTTGTAACGAGTTATTGCAAGCCGATTATGTAATTTAGGTATGGGTCGAATGAGTTAGAAGAGTAATGTGAAAAATGGAAGAAACTTCATGTTCGGAAGAAGGTTTACTTGAGGGTCATGTTTGTAATTAACGTTGTATGAATTTTAGTAACTAAATGTCTAACGGTTTGGTTGTATGTAGGTAAAGCGACTTGTTAAATGGCGTTACTTGGATCGAACACATTCATGATGCACGCTTCCGTGAAGAAACTAGTTTTAGTCAAAACTTTTGTTAAATGCTTTCCTTTTGTTCCAAACGGGTCTTTTGTAAGTTTTATGATCCGAAAGTGGTAGATGTTGAACTTATAGTTAAAAGACTATGTTAGTAGTTTATGTAATGTTTGGGTTAAAAACTTTTGTAGTCGTTATGTTGTTCGTTACCAAGTTAAATGCAGAATTTTGGTTTATAAATTATTCGACCCGTTTACTATTTTTGTTAAATGAAAGTTCGTTAGTGTCTTTAAAAAAGTTTGGATCTTACAAGTTGGTATAAGAGCCAAGGTTTGAGAGATTCGAGTAAGTTATGGTGCTCGAACTCAAACCGAAAGCTCTTGCGAAAGTGAGTTCGTTCCAAGCGCCACGCAAGTAAGTAATTTAAGGATTTCATGCTAGTAGACAAAAATGGGAATGGGTTATGGTTTAGTTACTAGCATGACTTGGGTTTGGATGATAATGGGTACTATAGAAGGCTTCGGGACTGCCCAGGACCGTTTCGGGTTGGAAAAAGGGGCTGGAAATGGAAGATTTTAGTTAATCAGCGTTTGCACACCAGGAAGCCCGTCGGCGATGGCCTATATGCCGTCGGCGACGGCACCCTCCCATCCGACGGCTTAAGCACCTGCCTACGGGCAATTTGTGGCGACGGGGTTTTCCCGAGCCCGTCGGCGACACACCCAAGGCCGGCGACGGGTCCCCCCTAATAGTGTTTGCTGAAATTGTTTGTTTATCATGTTAAGGCCCTTAATTCGATTATGGCATTCGTTAAACATAAGGAATACCCCGAATCGACTATGAAACTAAGAAATTCATTATAGCTAGCATGTTTTAATAATGAACGTGCGAAAGAATGAGGAGTCCTTACATACGAATGGATGAAGTAAGCGACACATTAAGAATGTTTATAAAGAAGGATTGGACGGGTTCACGACTCGTGAAAATGAACTTATTAAGAATAAATGATGTATATATAGAAAGACGAGGAGGATGAAAGTAACAATAATTAATACGAACGTTTAAATTGTAGATGGTAAGTGGAGGAAACACGGATGCTACAGAACGTATAACTCGAAACGAGTTAAACCAGATGATTTCGGATGAAGTAACGAAGGCAATTGATGCAAACGTTTCCAAGCTAGCACAAGAGGTGGAGGGCCAAGTACTAAGTACGGTAGAGAATATGATCACGAGCAAAGTGGATGAATTGAAGGAAATGATAGCCGGAATTCAAGGCAAGAAGGAGGCAAGACGGTGCACCTACAAGGATTTCATGGCATGTAAGCCTACAACCTTTAATGGGGAAATTGATCCCATAGAATGCCAAAGATGGATAGCTAACATGGAAGGGGTGTTCATTCAAAGTCATTGTGACAAGGAAGATCAAGTCATGTTTGCCACGGGGCAACTTTTACGAAGGGCTAAAGATTGGTGGGACTCGTATAGTAAGGAGATCGGAGAGAATCGAGTTCAAACTTTGACTTGGCAAGAATTCAAACAACCTTTTATCAAGTACCATTGTCCACAATCAGCGGTGGATCGAATCCAAGAAGACTTTCTCCGACTCCGACAAAGAGATGAATCTGTCAATGAGATCACGAACACCTTCCTTGATCAACTGAAGTTTTGTGAAGAGATAGTTGGAACGGAGAGAAAGAAGATTATCCGTTATCATGGCATGCTTAAGGCTGAAATTCGGGAGTTCATAACTCCTTCAAAATGCGAAACTTTGGACGAGATCATTGATCTAGCGAGGGATAGGGAAATTGAAATAAAGAGGCAAGACGAACGTGGAGAGAAAAGGCAAGTCGAGAAGGGGTCAACGCAAGGTTCTTCTAAGAAACCCAAGACGCACGATCAAGGAAAGAAAGAAGCTCCCAAAGGCGGGTTTCCACGATGCAAGACATGTGGAAAACCCCATTCCGGTGAATGTTTGTTGGGAAGGAAGGGGTGTTACAATTGCGGACAAGAAGGGCATCCGTACTATAACTGTCCGAATCCCGAAAGGGTATGCTACAATTGTAACGAATCGGGCCATGTGAAAGCTGAATGCCCAAAGCTTAAACAAGGGGTGAAGAAGGAAGGAAAGAAAGAAGAACCCGCGAAAGCTAAGGGAAGAATGTTCCAAATCTCCACGGAAGAAGCAAGGGCTCACCCGAATGTGGTCTCAGGTATCTATATGATAAACTCTATACCCACTTATATATTATTCGATACTGGAGCTAGTAGATCATTTATTTCTAGTGAGCTTGCACGTTTCCCTTTATTCACGATAGAAAGAATGTGTACACCTCTCGAAGTAGAAATTGCCGATTGTAAGAGTTACCTTTTGCACGAAATATGTAGAGGTTGTAGAATCACTATAGATGATGAAGATTTTGATATTGATTTGATTCCCATGGTTTTAGGAGAATTTAAAGTAGTAGTAGGTATGGATTGGTTATCCCGTTATCACGCGGAAATTTTATGCGAAAACAAAATTATTCATGTGACATCCCCTAAAGGGAAACGGGTAACCATTCATGGGGAAAGGGAAGTAGGGGCTAAATTGTGTACTATCTTGGAAGCAATTAAGTACGTGAGGAATGGAAGTAAAGCATTTTTAGCCTATGTTGTCGATACCAAGTTAGGAGTTTCAAAAATTGAAGATACTAAGATAGTAAATGAATACCCGGATGTATTTTCGGACGAATTGCCGGGACTTCCACCCGAGCGGGAAGTCGAGTTTCGTATCGAATTAGAACCAAATGCCAAACCGGCAGCCAAAGCCCCTTACCGGTTGGCACCCGCGGAAGTACGGGAATTAATGGTCCAATTACAAGAACTTCTTGACAAGGGTTTCATACGCCCTAGCGTGTCCCTGTGGGGAGCGCCTGTTTTGTTCGTTAAAAAGAAGGATGGGTCGATGAGAATGTGCATCGACTATCGTGAACTTAACAAACTCACGGTAAAGAACCGATACCCACTTCCGAGAATAGATGATCTCTTTGATCAACTACAAGGGGCAAGTTGGTTCTCAAAAATCGACTTGCGATCGGGCTACCACCAAGTACGAGTAAGGGAAGAGGATGTACCTAAGACTGCGTTCAGAACTCGCTACGGACATTACGAATTCCTAGTAATGTCATTCGGGTTAACTAACGCTCCGGCCGCTTTCATGGATCTAATGAATAGGGTATGCCGAAATATGTTAGATCAGTTCGTCATAGTGTTTATTGACGACATTTTAGTATACTCTCGTAGCGAGTTTGAACATGCAAGTCATTTACGTCAGGTACTTGAGACGCTTCGAAAGGAAAGATTATATGCTAAGTTTTCTAAGTGTGCGTTTTGGCTTAGGGAAGTGTAGTTTTTAGGACACGTAATTAACGAAAAGGGGATTTTGGTGGATCCCTCTAAGGTGGAAGCCGTGATAAAATGGGTACCCCCGAAAAATGTTAGTGAAGTAAGAAGTTTCCTAGGTCTAGCCGGCTATTATCGGAGGTTTATCCAAGACTTATCCAAAATAGCCCTTCCTTTAACTAAACTGACAAAGAAAGAAGAAAGGTTTGAATGGAATGAAGATCAACAGAAAGCTTTTCGAATGTTAAAGGAGAAATTGTCAAGTTCTCCCGTATTAACACTACCAGAGGGAACGGAAGACTTAGTTGTATACGCGGACGCATCCCATCAAGGGTTGGGTTGTGTCTTGATGCAACGAGGCAAGGTTATTGCCTATGCTTCAAGACAGCTAAAGCAACATGAAATTAACTATCCAACCCACGATCTCGAACTGGCGGCGGTAGTGTTTGCCTTAAAAATCTGGAGGCATTATTTGTATGGAACAAAGTGCACAATTTATTCGGACCACAAAAGCCTTAAATACTTCTTCGAGCAGAAAGACCTCAATATGAGGCAACGGAGATGGATGGAATTGATTAAAGATTATGACTGTGACATTCTTTACCATCCGGGTAAAGCTAATGTTGTGGCGGATGCACTTAGTCGGAAGGAATACCCACCACCTATTCGAGTGAAATCAATGAGAATGATAGTTACCCCAAACCTTCTCGAAACGATACGCGAGGTGCAAGATAAGTCCTTAAATGTTGGTGATCCGAAAAGTGAAAGAACGAAAGGGTTTGAAAATGAATTTGAAGTGAACGCAAGTGGGTTAAGAACGAGGTTTGCACGGATTTGGATACCGCGACACTGTGAGGCGAAGACCTTATTATTGGAAGAAGCACACAAGTCCCGTTACTCGGTTCATCCGGGAGCCACTAAAATGTACCGAGATTTGAAAGAAAATTTTTGGTGGCCGGGAATGAAACGCGACATTGTTAAGTATGTATCTAAATGCTTGACATGTTCCCAAGTTAAGGCGGAACATCAAAAACCATACGGGAAATTGCAACCCTTAGAAATTCCGGTACGGAAATGGGAAAATATAGCCATGGACCTTGTAACTAAACTGCCGAAGACAAAGAAAGGGCATGACGCAATATGGGTCATTGTCGACCGCCTTACTAAAAGCGCCCATTTTCTACCCATTCGGGAGACTTTTTCCTCGGAAAGGTTAGCGGAAATTTATGTGAATGAGATTGTTTCTCGCCACGGTGTACCGGTGTCTATTGTTTCAGACCGGGATACGCGATTCACCTCCCATTACTGGCGAAAATTTCATGAAGGAATGGGTACCCAATTGCATGTGAGTACCGCATACCACCCACAAACGGATGGCCAATCCGAACGAACGATTCAAACTCTCTTAGACATGTTGAGAGCGTGCGTGATGGATTTTGGGGGAAACTGGGATGAACATTTGCCTTTAGTGGAATTTTCGTATAATAATAGCTACCAAAGTAGCATACAAATGGCGCCATATGAGATGTTGTATGGGAGAAGGTGTAGAACCCCTGTTTGTTGGGGAGAAGTAGGACAAAGAGAACTCGCACCAAATGATGTGGTGGCGATAACTAATGAAAAGATCGACATTGTACGGGCTCGATTAAAAGCGGCGCAAGACCGACAAAAGTCCTATGCGGATGAAAGAAGACGCCCTATTGAGTTTCAAGTGGGGGACCGAGTGTTCCTGAAAGTGTCCCCGTGGAAAGGCATAATCCGATTTCGGAAGCGAGGAAAGTTGGGTCCTCGATATATCGGACCGTTCGAGATTTTAGCTCGAGTTGGAAAGGTGGCCTACCGGTTAAGGTTACCTCCCTCCTTAGAGGGAATTCACAATACCTTCCATGTGTCACAATTGCGGAAATGTATAACGGATGAAACGGCTCATGTACCTCTTGAAGACATTGAGATAGACGAGAAAATGAATTACATAGAAAGGCCGGTAGCCATAAGGGATTCAAAGATAAAGACTCTTCGCAACAAAGAAATTAAACAAGTTCTAGTTCAATGGCAACACAGAAAGGGGTCGGATCTCACTTGGGAAGTGGAGGATGATATGAAAAAGTTCTACCCGTCTTTGTTTGGTACGTAATCGGGTTTCGGGGACGAAACCTTCTTTAAGGGGGGTGGACTTGTGACGCCCCAGAATTTAATATTTTTATTTTATATTGCTATAACATGTTATAAGAAATAGCTATGAGTGTTAACCTATTTAGAATGTGAATTAGAAATTGTTAGTTAGGAGAAGCAAGTTGGGCCATTTAAAAATGAGTATGCATACTTGAAGGGGGGAAATGTAAATAATGAAAGATTAACTTAACAAAAAGGGGCTAGTAACACAAAACCACACACATATTGTAGGATCGTTTGCTGACCCGATGAGTCGTTCAGAAGAGCACTTAGACTAATCCAGAGGCGGAATTCATTGAATTAGTCTTCGTAAAGCTTGATTTCACACTTTAACGTCTCCTTTATTGATTATATATCAGTTTACAAGCACATGGAGACAATCGGACAGGACTTTGCTTTTTCACATTCGAAAACACACACAACCAGCTACCTGGAACCGCCCATATGACACCTATATATAGGAGTCTTGGGCCGCTCATATGGACAAGTCCATATGAGCGATCCAACCAAGTGACAGATGAGCGGTCCACTATGAATGCCACAAAAGCGGTCCAGCTCAACTACCCTATAAGCGGTCCTAAATCTAATACATGATTTCTCGTTTATCGTTTACTATACAAACAGCCCTATCCTAAGACTCGAACTAAGATGTAGTCGACAGACAACTGCACCAACAGACTCCCCCTTGAATGTTGACGGAATCTTCAGTGAGAGTCTTCAATCATTTCCAGCTCTTCACTCTTGTTCGGTCTTCTTCAGGAACTCAGCCTGGAATCAAATCTTCTACAGAAACTTCTTCCTGAAATCATATGCCTGGGTCTTTCTCTGGTTTTAACTTTCGTCAGACTCCCCCTATCATCATGCTGGGATCTCTGTCTGGAAATCGTTATCACCATTGAAATCAACTCCTGGCTTTCTCTGTAGCAACAGGATCAGAAGCCTGCAAAACTCAAACACTCTATCACAAACCAAAATAATTGTGATTCAACTTAATGAATCAACTAATCATTCGATAGCTTTTTCAAATTAAACACTGATTCACAAATTTGAAATATTTCAATTTCTGATTCAACCTAATGAATCATTTTAAACATTTCAAATGATTTAACCAACCCGTCTGTTCATCAAGTTTAGCCTTTGAGATTTTGAAAAACAGCTCTTCACCATCAGTTGTCGAAAATCTTTTTGGATTTTTGAAAATATGAAACATAAATGCAAAGACAGAAATTTAAATGCAAAACAAACATATTTTTGTGAGTTTGTGCAAGAGGATCACATCAGTTTTTGAGACATAACACAAGCACCGTTAAGCTTTTAATCGTTTTAAGTTCTAAACGATTCACGTAGATTGACGATATAATTGTCCTCTTAAATTTTCATACAATTTTCAATCTATTCAGGATACTATTTAGGTATTTTATGAACTTAGTTCAATTCATGTGTCCCACCTCTTGAATATACTCCTGTATCCAGACTCCCAATATTCAGTCTTACAGGTATGAACACTACAATGATGTCTGTACATAAATTAGGGGAAAGATGCGAGAACTGAGGGATCTCAGGTCAGAACTTCCGTTCAGCAGAGAGATATCAACTTCGACTTAGCAGTGTGTCCCCTTTAGAGGATCTTTTCAGCTACAACAGATGATTATCAATTTTATTGTCTAATCAACTGAGGGCTTTATGCTATATTTCAAGCATTTTGTGAAAGGTATTAGCCAAGGACTAGGTCAGAACTACCGTTCGGCAGAAGTCCCGGAATAATACCCCAGACATCATAGAGTATAAACATCTAGTATATCAGAATATGAGACCTTTCAAACGAGATTTCAGGGGTTACCTATATATCCAAGTAGTGTTCCCCACGAATTTCACAAGTTTGAAATTTTAGGTTTATATCCCGAAAAAATCTACTAAATGTACAAAAACCTATCGTCACATCATCAGTGAGACCGTTTATTACATTTTGCATTACATTTCTTTAGCATGCTGTGATAGTCTAACTGATTTACTATCATTTCCTCTTGTTTCGCAACAAAACTCATTTTACAATTTTTTAATGTTTTTGACATTTTCAAATTTTTCTAATTTTTTTAAAATTTTACTCCCCCTAAAATCAAAATATGTTTCAATTTTGATTTTTTGGGAAAATTTGAAACAAACTATACAAAAATGACAACATGATGAAAATCACTTCAATTCTCCATCCATAAGGCATAAACAATCAGAACTCCCCCTTACAACAAACTAATTTCCCATTGTGATCTCAAAACACTTAAGCTTGTTTTAATCAAAATGATTTTTCTGAAAAATTAGTTTGTGTTCAAACCATTTGTAGGTTCGGGGTTATCTCTACATCTTGTTTTCTTCAAACATTTTAAAGATTTATCATTCCCAGTTTTACCATAAACCATCTTGTAGAAAATCAAGTACAAATTAATGTCCCTGATTTACCACATGTAAAGCGAAAAATCACCAAAGTGAAATTTCTCAAGAAATGTGCCGATTCATGATCCACGATACCATCTTGGGATCTCCGGCAAGTCAGGGTTTTTCATTTAAAAAGATCCACCCAAGCCCGACCATCCTTGGGTGTTTTCGACAACTTTATCTCTACCAAAGGCTCCTCTGGCTTTGACGAACCAGAATCATTGCCTGAATGTGGCTTGTCTGATTTTGACCTATCAGATTCATCGCCGACATGTGGCTCCTTTGTTTCCGAAGAAACAGATTCATCGCCAGGAAGTGAAAACTTCACTTTCTTCTTTTTCTTCTCCTCTTTTGTCCCCATATTTGTATCTGATGAATTCTTTTTGCTTGTTTTTGCAGCTGAGGAAGTAGATTCATCAGAACTATTATTCTGTTTATCCCGTGAACCCGAGGACAAAATATTCTCAAGATACTCTCTTGCCTTCTTTCTCTTTTTCCTCAGTCTGTCTTTCTGCCCCTGTGAAAGTTTTACTTTCTTTTCTTGAGTTGACTGTTCTTGAACTTTAGGTTTCAAAACCTTCTGTTCCTGGGGCTTGACTTTGACTGGAATCTTTGCCATTTTCTGAGAATTAACCCTCAATCTTTCACTAGATTTCCTTGGGCAATCTCTGGCAATGTGACCTTTGATGTTGCAATTAAAGCACCTCCTGGTCTCATAACTCCAATACTGGCAGTTAACAGCAATATGCCCCTGATAGCCGCAGCTGTAGCACATTCTGTTATCGTACCTATCACCATTTTTAGTCCAAACACTCAGATCAAAGCATTGTTTGGCCTGGTGATACTCCTTCCTCAACTCTGCTGGATTTAGCTTTTGAGCACTGTGGTCCGACCTGCACCACTTATTACCAACAATTTTTGAGTTTTCATTTTTTACCTTTTTTAATTTTTTCTTTTGATTGGATGAACGATCTGATGAATTTTTTATATCTTTTTGAACAATTTTCTCATTTTTAATCTTTTGATTCTGTTCTGCTTTCTTCTTCAAAGGTTTTTGCTTCGAGCATTCACCCTTTTCAGTTGATTGCAGAACAATATTCTGAAATTTTTCCTTTTTATCATCAGATTTTTCACCACAATCTTTAACTTTGACTTTGTCAAAGTTTGTGACTTTGTCACTCATTGGAACAGAGTTGATTGGTTTTGGACAAGGAATATTCAACTTGTCAGATGAAGTCACAAAACCGATCAATTTCTTTTCAAGTTCATCAATTCTGTTCCTCGAATTCTCAGCTTCACTTTCAAGCTGAGATATTCTTTCAAGATGAGACTTGATTGAATTTTCATTTTCATTTTTCAAGTTTTCAAGAACAGTCTTTTCAATTTCCAAAATTTTTATCTGTTCTTGAAATTTTTGTTCACTGGCTTTCAGGTTTTTGTTTTCAAGCTTGATCCAGAAATCCTCATCTTCTGACGATTTCTGTTTGTTTTCAAAAACCTTTATATTTTCTTTCAACTTCCTGTTTTCAAATGTCAAACTGTTCAAGTTACTTAACAATTTGTCATTTTCAACTTTCAACTTTTCACAATTTTCCTGAACTATAAGAATCTGCTTATCATCAGTTTGCTTCACATCTTCTAGCTTCTTGACTTCCAATGTCAAACTTTCCGCATTCTTCAAGAGTTTGTCATTTTCAGTCTTGAAGCGGTCACATTTTGAACAAACTGATGCAGAGCTTGAAGTTTCATGCTTCACAGATTCTTCAACCTTCGGCATTTGTTCTTTCTCTATCTTATATGTACCTGCACCAAAGATTGTAACAAGATCAAGAGGATTTCTATTATCATCGATATAACAGCCTCTTTTCATATCATACATTGAATTTCTTTTTGTTCCCAAACAAAAATTGATTCTTTTGTTTATTTCTTTTATCACTTCTAAACTCAAACCTTCCAAATTTATTTTTATCTTATCCAATAATTCTCTTTTCTTTTGATAATTCTCATAATCATGATTTTTAAGTTCGCTGATGAATTCATTCATAGTTAATTTTGAAAAATTAGAATTTTCTTTCAAATTTTTCAAAAAATCATCCCATTCAACTGATAAACCATTAGCGAACTTTGATACCATCTCAGCTTCTGATATCACTATTTGATTTTCCTTCAAATAGTCTATCAAACGATCAAAACGTTTCTCCAAATCATCCAATTTTTCATCTTTCTTACTCAAAAAGCAGTTGAAACGTTCATACCAAACTTCTTTTGATATTCTCTGATAAGAACAACTAAGATATCCTCGATACCAACTATTCATTCTCTCAAGATCATTGTTTTCTTGCACATCAAACCTCATCGTCATTTTTCACAAATCCAATACGTAATTGTTGACTAAAAAGCGAATCAACAATTTGTCAGATAAGCGGTCCGAGTGAGTTCAAATAAGCGATCTAAGTTGGATTAACACAAAAGCGGTCCAACTAATATCCTTTTGAGCGGTCCAAAATCTTGTCCAGATAAGCGGTTCCAACCACTAAACCAAATAAGCGGCCCAGACAAGTTTGTCGAATAAGCGGTCCAAACAAACTGTCCGAATAAGCGGTTCACAATCAGTCCAAATAAGCGGTTCAGAACTCGTTTGTTCAAGCGGCCCAAAAGATATCTGTTCGAGCGGTTTAAACTATGTCCGTTTGAGCGGTTCAAGAAGTGTTCAAACAAGCGATCCAAGATTGTTTGAATGAGCGATTCAAGTCACCAGTTTGGAGCGAACCAGAACCTAATTTGTACCAATCAGCGGTCCAACACGTGATCTAAGAGCGGTCCATACTGATGTCACTTCGAGCGATCCCAATAACGAACATGTTTTGACCTGCTAAAACTTCAAATTTTGGCACAAAACTTTCCAGGGTTTGTCTCGGTACTATAATGAACAGTCTGTGAAAATTTGAGCAAATTTTGACCGTGAAATCTTTCCGGATCAGTAAAAGAAGGTGTAGAAGTGAGAATTTCGAGCGAAAATCGAGCTAAACAGTAAGAACTCTTCCTCCTGAGCTCTGATACCACATGTAGGATCGTTTGCTGACCCGATGAGTCGTTCAGAAGAGCACTTAGACTAATCCAGAGGCGGAATTCATTGAATTAGTCTTCGTAAAGCTTGATTTCACACTTTAACGTCTCCTTTATTGATTATATATCAGTTTACAAGCACATGGAGACAATCGGACAGGACTTTGCCTTTTCACCTTCGAAAACACACACAACCAGCTACCTGGAACCGCCCATATGACACCTATATATAGGAGTCTTGGGCCGCTCATATGGACATGTCCATATGAGCGATCCAACCTAGTGACAAATGAGCGATCCATAATGATGACCACATAAGCGATCCTACTCATCTACCCTATAAGCGGTCCAATACAATTCAAGATTTCTCGTTTATCGTTTACTATACAAACAACCCTATCCTAAGACTCGAACGAAGATGTAGTCGACAGACAACTGCACCAACAGACTCCCCCTTGAATGTTGACGGAATCTTCAGTGAGAGTCTTCAATCATTTCCAGCTCTTCACTCTTGTTCGGTCTTCTTCAGGAACTCAGCCTGGAATCAAATCTTCTACAGAAACTTCTTCCTGAAATCATATGCCTGGGTCTTTCTCTGGTTTTAACTTTCGTCAGACTCCCCCTATCATCATGCTAGGATCTCTGTCTGGAAATCGTTATCACCATTGAAATCAACTCCTGGCTTTCTCTGTAGCAACAGGATCAGAAGCCTGCAAAACTCAAACACTCTATCACAAACCAAAATAATTGTGATTCAACTTAATGAATCAACTAATCATTTGATAACTTTTTAGAATTAAACACTGATTCACAAATTTGAAATATTTCAATTTCTGATTCAACTTAATGAATCATTTTAAACATTTCAAATGATTTAACCAACCTGTCTGTTCGTCAAGTTTAGCCTTTGAAATTTTGAATGTCAGCTCTTCAACATCAGTCATCGAAAATCTTTTTGGATTTTAAAACATAAAATGTAAATGCAAAAACAGAAATTTAATGCAAAACATATTTTTGTGAGTTTGTGCAAGAGGATCATATCAGTTTTTGAGACATAACACAAGCACCGTTAAGCTTTTAATCGTTTTAAGTTCTAAACGATTCACGTAGATTGACGATATAATTGTCCTCTTAAATTTTCATACAATTTTCAATCTATTCAGGATACTATTTAGGTATTTTATGAACTTAGTTCAATTCATGTGTCCCACCTCTTGAATATACTCCCGTATCCAGAATCCCAATATTCAGTCTTACAGGTATGAACACTACAATGATGTCTGTATATAAATTAGGGGAAAGATGCGAGAACTGAGGGATCTCAGGTCAGAACTTCCGTTCAGCAGAGAGATATCAGCTTCGACTTAGCAGTGTGTCCCCTTTAGAGGATCTTTTAGCTACAACAGATGATTATCAATTTTATTGTCTAATCATTCTGAGGGCTATAATGCTATGTTTCAAGCATTTTGCAGAAAGTATTAGCCAAGGACTAGGTCAGAACTACCGTTCAGCAGAAGTCCCGGAATAATACCCCAGACATCATAGAGTATAAACACCTAGTATATCAGAATACGAGACCTTTCAAACGAGATTTCAGGGGTTACCTATATATCCAAGTAGTGTTCCCCACGAATTTCACAAGTTTGAAATTTTAGGTTTATATCCCGAATAAATCTACTAAATGTACAAAAACCTATCGTCATATCATTAGTGAGACCGTTTATCACATTTTACATTACATTTCTTTAGCATGCTGTGATAGTCCACTGATTTACAATCATTTCCTCTTTTTGCAACAAAACTCATTTTCAATGTTTCAATTTTTTTAAATTTTTCAAAATTTTCTTACTCCCCCTAAAATCAAAATATGTTTCAAAATTTTCTTTAGCATGCGTGTGTTTATGTCGCCAGGAGCAAGCACAAGATGAACCCCCTTCAAGTCTCACTAAATTAAGCAAATTGAGGCCCTAATCAAGACAATTACTCTTGCATGTTGGTAGATTCTGGATCATCTAAGCTTAATACACCATAAGGTAACAAGAATTTTACGATTTGATAATCTTGTATACATGGGGTTTCAAGAAATCTTTGAATTTATATGAAATTAGTATGATTATGAGTTAGAATCACCAATTAGAGAATGATAAACCCTTGTAGAATGTTGAATTGGTGTTTAAAGAGAAAAAACCCACTTAGGTCAAGATAATGGTTCTATGTAATATGGAATCTTGTTGTAAAAATTTGTATAAAAATGTTGTATGATGATATTCTTGCTTAAATTCGATATGGGAAATTGAATTGGGTTGGAGGTTATATGAGATGTTGAGTGAAATTGATGTTATTAGAGTTATTGATATGAATGGGTCAATAAGGCATAAAATAGTTGTACATTATGCTTAACTATTAGTATGCACGCCAAGTGTTTGTCAAAATGCTCGAACGAATTAACCACGGGATTTACAATGTAGAATGGTTAGAATAGAGAGTCGGTTGTTTGCTAATGAAAGTATGTTGATATTGGAAGGAAAAGAATGACGTGAATCTAAAGCATGTGATTATTGATTATAGGGATCAAACAAGAAAGCTCGAGTCACTCCGGATCACATACAAACAACGACAAAGGTAAGTTCTTGCTTACATAACGTTATTAGCATGTATTGTCGTAGCTTACTATTGTTCAATGGTTGAAGTTGTTTCCTTGTAACGAGTTATTGCAAGCCGATTATGTAATTTAGGTATGGGTCGAATGAGTTAGAAGAGTAATGTGAAAAATGGAAGAAACTTCATGTTCGGAAGAAGGTTTACTTGAGGGTCATGTTTGTAATTAACGTTGTATGAATTTTAGTAACTAAATGTCTAACGGTTTGGTTGTATGTAGGTAAAGCGACTTGTTAAATGGCGTTACTTGGATCGAACACATTCATGATGCACGCTTCCGTGAAGAAACTAGTTTTAGTCAAAACTTTTGTTAAATGCTTTCCTTTTGTTCCAAACGGGTCTTTTGTAAGTTTTATGATCCGAAAGTGGTAGATGTTGAACTTATAGTTAAAAGACTATGTTAGTAGTTTATGTAATGTTTGGGTTAAAAACTTTTGTAGTCGTTATGTTGTTCGTTACCAAGTTAAATGCAGAATTTTGGTTTGTAAATTATTCGACCCGTTTACTATTTTTGTTAAATGAAAGTTCGTTAGTGTCTTTAAAAAAGTTTGGATCTTACATAAGGTGGATAATGGATGATGGTGGTGGATGGATGTGGGTGTTGTAGTGGTGGTGGAGTGGTGGTGAAGTGGGAGAGAGGTGGTTTGCCAAGGGATGCCTTTGAAGTGAACCAAGCACCCCTATTTATAGCCTAAACAGAAGCCTGGCCACGGCCCCGTGTCTGCTGGACACGGCCCCGTGGCCATCCTCTTTCTCTTTCTTCATTAATTAGAATTGTCTGCATTAGACTCCACACGACCTCGTGTTCGCTGGGCACGGCCCCGTGTGCAGAAGCGTATCTGTACTATCAAGATTTGCAAGATTTTGCGAATCTTAGCGTTGACCACGCCCTGTGCTGAGCTGGGCACGCCCCCGTGCTGGGAATGGAAGCTTCTACAACTTTGTCATTTTTTGCAGACTTCTGACCACGCCCCTGTGTCCGCTGGGCCCGGGCCATAGTCAGCCTTCTATTTCTTCTTTTTGCTTGGGGAGATGCTGTCGAGGGGTCGGGCATGCCACGTTTATTCCTTTTCTTTGTATTTATTAGTTTTTGCTGCATATTTGTTCCTTTTATGCATTTAAGCTCATTTGGTCCTAAAAATACAAAAGGAAGACAAAAGCACCCTTTTTCCAACATTAGTACTAAAAAGGGTTAGTTTTATGCCTTATTTGATGTAATTTATATGTTGCATTTACACACATCACTACATGTTGCCACGTGTCGCCACGTGGCAGAACTGTAGGGGTGACTCATGGCACCTAAGGCCTAGCACACCCCGTCGCGTGATGCGGCGGGGAATGTGGAGTTGGTCGTGTGACGCGACGGCGTCGAATTCCAGCAATAAATAGAGCAGTTCTTGGGCATTCCAAACTACTCATATTCGATTTTTGAATCTCTTTCTCTCATTTTTCTGTCCCGATTCCTATGTACGAAACCCTAATTGCTGAAACGATACCCTATCAAATTGATCTGAAACCCTAGCAACGAAAAGCTAAAGTTCCGCCTGATTAAGGTGATACTTTATACGTTGCGGTTTTGATCTCATGATTGTCGTTAAAAGTTTGACTTGGTTTCTTACACTAATCCGTATCACATTTTGGTATATCTAGAAATTAGAACTTATAACTAGGGGGATGCTAAACCAGGAAAACTTAGTGGTTAAAGAAAACATAGCGGTTAAGAAAACCTAGCAGTTAAGAAAGCTTAGTGGTTAAGTAAACTTAATAACTAAGAAAACTTAACAGCTAAGTAAGCTAAGTAAGTTAATTAAATAATCGGTTAAGTAAGTTAGTAAGTTAATTAATTAATCGATTAAGTAAGTTACTTAATTAAATAGTTAAAGTAAAATTAATTAGTTAAACAACTAAGTTTAACAACAAAACGGTTAAGTAAGTTTTATAACTTAACATCTAAATAGATATATATATAAGGTAGATAACATCTAAATATGTATATAGATGGGAATAAGAATTACTGATAGATGGAAATGAAAAAATATGTAGCAAGTTATGTCTCTAAGTATTTAATTTGTTAGCAAGTTAAAATTGAACGTTAGAAACCTTTAGGTTTACTTCAATGATTAGAAATGCTAGTATGGAAATGAGATTGATAACAAATAGATGTTGTTACCAAAATAATCGAAACCCAGGAAAAGATCGACGAGAACCAGCATGAGAAAAACCAAGTTTTGGTCATCGTCGTGTGACGCGATGAGATCCTTAAGGACCGTCGCGTAGCGCGGCGGGTCCAGATTCCCCGGATGCCACATGTTGCTACGTGTCGCCATGTTGCAGACCTATAGGGGTGACTCATGCCACCTAAGCCCTAGCAGACCTCGCCGCGTGATGCGATGGGGGAATGTAGAGTTGGTCACGTGACGTGACGATGTCGAATTCCAGCTATAAATAGAGCAGTCTTTGGGCATTCCAAACTGCTCATATTCGATTTCTGAATCTCTTTCTCTCGTTTTTCTGTCTCGATTCCTGTGTACCAAACCCTAATCGCTGAAATGATACCCTATCCAATCGATCTGAAACCCTATCAACGAAAAGCTGAAGTTCTGCCTGATTAAGGTGATACTTTATACGTTGCAGTTTTGATCTCGTGATTGTCATTAAAAGTTTGATTTGGTTTCTTACACTAATCCTTATCACATTTTGGTATATCTAGAAATTAGAACTTATAACTAGGGGGCTTCTAAACCAGGAAAACTTAGTGGTTAAAGAAAACATAGCGGTTAAGAAAACCTAGCAGTTAAGAAAGCTTAGTGGTTAAGTAAACTTAATAACTAAGGAAACTTAATAGGAAATGAAACTTAACAGCTAAGTAAGCTAAGTAAGTTAATTAATTAATCGGTTAAGTAAGTTAGCAAGTTAATTAATTAATCGTTTAAGTAAGTTACTTAATTAAACAGTTAAAGTAAAACTAATTAGTTAAACAGCTATGTTTAACAACAAAACTGAAGAAACACCGGATCTAAATTGACCAGAATCAATTAGATCTGGGGGGTAGGGTTTCTGCATAAAAAGGTTAATCCTCTCGTCGATTGCCGGATGGAGATACTTCACAAGAGAACACTACAAAACAAAAAGCCGTTAGACTCACCACGGGGAGAATGGGGGTTCTCTCCGTTACCACCCTCCGGCGTGAGAATAAGTACAGTGATCTCAAAGAAGAAGATGAAGTAGTAAGAGTGAAAGTATGTGAAAGTAGCTTTTGAGATCATAACTAAATTCCCATATTTATAACCAAGGTTTTGGTGCCAAAAAGGTGATGGAGGTAATGATGGAAATTACTTTTCGTTAACAGTTATTTCTTCTTCCGTTAATAACTAACTCCACATCCATGCACACAGATCGTTGATCTAATCAAAGGCTGGGGAGGTGCTACGTGGAAAGTGGTTTGTTATAGATCCACCTTTAAGTTTGTTGCTATTATCGTGACTTAGATGAGCGACTAGGATGTTGCCACGTCACATTCGGTTATAACCGAATGAAGCCATGCACGATGAGCACTTAAGGCCTTCTAGAAGATCTACAGCTGTAAACCATTGCATTATTGCTACGTGTCCATTCTGTTGTAACAGAAAAGATTCCTTTTGTGCAAGTCCTGATTTCATGCGTGCTGATATGTTTAGGACTTCATCTTCCAGCCTAACTGTACCTTGCGCGAGCCCACGCAAGGATGTTAGTTAAATATTTGTCTTTCTTTTCTCCGGCGCATGGTCATCGAAGATTGATCCTTCCAAACCTTGTTTTAGAACCGCTGCGCGGCCACGCAGGCTCTTGTTTAAGATGATTTTGGATTGAAGTTATGGTATGGTCCTATGTGCTTGCGCAAGTTTTTTGGGACCATACCCCTTCACGTCCCCCCAGTCCAGTGTTGCTCCTATGCGCCAATGGCAAGTAGGTCACTGGACTATAAAAATGAAGTGTGCGCTTTTGCTGTTGAGAGGTAAGCAAGTTGTTTGGCGTAAGGTATGAAGATATGTCTTTGCAGGAGATATTTCCTTTACTTCAAGCTGAGGTTTTCATAATTTGAATTTTGAAAACACTTGATTTATGGCAGGAAAGTTGGTAAAAGGTACTGTACTGATACTGACATGTGACGGTTAAGTGACAAGCTATCACCCGTGTCAGTCGTCAAACATTAATTGGGTGTCGTCATACGTGGTTTCCAAGCGCGCGTGAAGCCCCTTCTTGTTCCCCACTCGCCCTTATTGCCTTGGTAACCGTGTTTTCCTGAAAAAGGGGTTTTACGGTTTTCGAGAGCATTAATGGCGATGAGTATATATATTCTTGTGAAACTTCCTCTTTAGGCACTTTTCTATGAAACCTTTCGTGTTCCTCCTCTATTTCTTCTTTAAAAGGTCTACAACTGTTTTTCTTTGATCTCCATGTCCACCTGTGAAAACCAAGAGAACCTAGAGGAGATGTCGTCTGCTTTGCCTTCCATAAAATGGTCTGAAGAGATCTTTAATGATCTGGTAAAAATTTTCAAATTTCCGGTGAGTTGGGGTGCGATTTACCCTCAAGAAGGGCAAACGACGGCTCAAGCTCCGGCCAGCTATATTACCTTATTTTGGGATTATTTTGCTAAGGGAAACTTCCGGTTGCCAGCAACAAAATTGGTTCTTGAGGTTCTGAGTTACTATAAATTTCATATATCTCAGTTGAATCCCATGGGGATGGTTCTAATCCGGCGTTTTGAGTTTCTTTGCCAATTGATGCATATTGAGCCCTTGGTTGATCGATTTCGAGTATTCTATCTGCTGCATTGTTCTCAAGCTTTCTACTCATTTGCGCAACGTCCAACAGCCAAGAAGATTCTGCTTGTGCCTCCGAAATCGTTCCATGAATGGAAAACCAAGTTCTTTTATATCAAAACAGGAGTAATTCCGATGAAGATGAGCTTCCGAGGTGCAGAGGATATTTTGATAGAGACCCTTAAGACTTCGGAGACAGAAATATGGTATCAAGATATTAAGGATGTTCCTTCTATTGAACTGCCTGAAAAGGATTTGGTTGCTGCTAGAATGAGTTTGCACTAGAAAGCAGATCGTCATGATAAGCCAGTTTACGTAGAAGATGACAAGAGTAAGTCTTGAAATCTTTTCTTACTATTATGCGAAACTGTTTGTTATCGATTTGTTCTTTGCAGTTGTTGCCTTGTACGTTGTGGCGTACAAGAAAGAAAAAGGGAAAATGTCCACAGTCTAGAAAGGTGCGGATGAGGAGACGTGGTATCATCAGATAGTGAAAAACTTTGCGCTTCCAAAGGATGCAGATCTGAATGCGCAACCATCTATTGGTGTTGGTACGTTTCTTCTTAATATTTTTTAGGTAATATTGCAATATTAATCTTTGCTGATGTTGCGCTCTGGGTAATATTGCAATATTTCTTCTTTTGTATAGGTGAGTTGATCAACTTAGGCGTAGGCCCGGAATCTAAGAAGAAAAAACGCGGACCTGTTGCCTCCACTATCTCCAAGAAAGTTGATGCGCCGAAGGCGGATATCCTGAAAGAAGAGAAGAAGAAAGGTTTGCGCCTTGTTTCTGAACCTTGGTGTGATTACATAGTGGTGTCTGACACGTTAGAGGGTCTTGCGCCTGTAGTTGTGAAACAACCCAAGGCGGAGCCCCGAGACACCGCGGACATCCCACCGTCAAACCCAGAGGAACCCATTGATCTTGAATCAAGTCCCGAGCCCTTGGTGAGGACCAAGGCAGTCAAAAGGAAGAAACCTGAAGGCGAAGCTATGGCGCAGCCTGCTAAGAAGATCTTGAGGAAAAAGATCAGCAAGAAAGGCAATCTTGACGCCCTGGCTGCAAAACTTTCCCCTGGTAAGGCTTGTTTCAAGTTCCCATTATCATACAATGAAATATCTTAATGAACTTTCCTTTGCAGAAAAACCTGTTCATCAAGAGTCGTCATCCGCTTTCAATGATGACCTGTGACGTCACCCCCTCGTATGTCTATCAAAGAAAAATTAGAGGGTACTAAGACTGTGGAAGCAGAGGTGAAGAAGACTGTGGAGGTGGAAGCAGAAAAAGCTGCAGAGGTGGAGACAGCTGATGCTGGTGTTACCAAGCCAAAGTCTCCTGAGGTTGTGGCGCAGGGGCCAGAAAAGGAAAAATTCATTAATGAAGAAGTGCCAGTGATAACTGTTCCTTCTTCCTCTGTGCCTGCTTCCGAACTTCCAACAGATGATGTTCAAGAAAATCCAGTGCATGTTGAGCAAGGCTTTGTCATTCATGATGAAGAGGAAAATTCTCCTATCTGCCCGGATGAGACTCCAGGGGATTATTATTATAGGACATATTCGGAGAAGAAAGCCTTTGACATCCATGTGCCTGTGTGCAAATTGAAGCAAGGCTGCGCATTCTCGGATTGGCAAGTATGCCGTGATTAGCTGCAGGGTATTTTTCCGCCTGCTGAAATCAAGTTCCAAGAAGAACAGTCCCATGAGCGTACCTACCACTCATACCTTGAAGAGACTGCCAGTTCAACTTCAACCACTCATCGAATAGTGCGCGAATGGCGCAGCATGCACAAAGAGTGGGATGCTTTTGAATCTTCCAAAAAAGAAGTTGCTGAAGAAAAGGCGAAGGTTGCTGTGTTGAGGGCTAAGCTTGAAGCTGATCAAGCCAAGTTCGAGAGTGAGCAAAAGACAGAAGAGTGGTCCGCTATGGGATAGAAGAAAAAAGCGGAAGCTGAAGCTGCTCAACTTGCGGAGGCTCGCAAGCGGTGGAAAGAGATTTGTGAGAAAGATAACAATGAGAAGAGGGTTCTTCGTACTGATGTGAACAATCTTAAAGCTAAGATTAAGAAATTAAAGAAAGACAAAGCGGATGCGGAAGCTGCCCGTGATGAAGCTCGTTCTCACAGGGAAAGGAGTGAGTAGAGAGAGGTACAAACTTGCGCAACCCTTGCCCTTAGAAATAAAGAAGATTGAAGAACTTACTTCTTTATTAACTGATCAGGAACAAACCAAGGTGGGACTTGAGTCTGCCAAGAAAGATTTGCAACTCGAAAGAGTTGAAAAGGCTGAAGCTGCACGCCGTCTCGCCGAGACCGAAGAAAAACTTGAAAGTTCTGAGACTGTGAGGGTGACAGTGGAAAGCTTGATTGAGCCCTTGCAGAATGATATGCTATGGATGAAACATCATGGAATCATAAATGTTAGTATCTGAATCCCTCTGTATTATGCTGAATGAGTTTGTATCTAAACTTATTGTGACTTCTGTCAGCGCAGGTTGCAAATTAAATCTTGAACTCAACTGATTTGGACCAAACCGTTGCTAACCTGATGGTGACCGCGCACAGTGATGGGTATACACAAGTATATGCAGAGTGTACCCAACATTTCACTAATGCTCTGAGGGTTGATTGGGATACCAATAGATCTGCCACCCGCGGGGTTGACACCGGTGCTGCCCATGCAGCTGCTAAAGCCGAATATAATAACCTGCGCCTTCCAGTGATGGATGTGGTGACCACTGCGCTGCAGTCTGAGGACTTTGTGAATCAGCTGAAGGAGATATTCCCTGATGAAGCGGATGCTTCAGATGAAGAAGACCTAGAGTAGGTCGTTGTACTTGTGGAAGTTGTTGTTTGAACATGTTTGGGATGTGGGATTGATGTGCACAAAATGCAACATATAAATTACATCAAATGTGGCATAAAACTAACCCTTTTTTAGTACTAATGTTGGAAAAAGTGTGTTTTTCTCTTCCTTTTGTATTTTCAGGATTAAATGAGCTCAAATGAACAAAAGAAGCAAAAAGGCTGCTAAATCTAACGTAAATACAAGAAAAGGAACAAACGTGGCATGCCCGACCCCCAGACAGCATCTTCCCAAGCAAAAACAAGAGAACAGAAGGCTGAACATGCCCCGTGCTTAGTGAGCACGGGGGCGTGCCCAAGTGTCTGCAGAAAAGACAAAGTTGTAGAAGCTTCTATCACCCACCACGGGGGCGTGCCCAGCGGACACGGGGCCGTGGTCAACTCTAAGATTCGCAGAATCTGAGGAAATCTTGATACTACATATACGCTTCTGCACATGGGGTCGTGCCAACGGACACGAGGGTGTGGTCAACTAATGCAGACAAACTGCAATTAATGAAGAAAGAGAAGGAGGATGGACACGGGGCCGTGCCCAATGGACACGGGGCCGTGCCCGAGCTGCTGTTCAGGCTATAAATAGGGGTGCTTGGCTCATTTGCAAATCATCCCTTGGCACACCACCTCTATCACGCTTCACCCACACTCCACCACCACCACAACACCATCATCCACCACCATCATCCATCATCCATCATAGAGTGTGTGAGTCGTCTCGGGATCCAAGATTGATCGTAAGAGTTCTTGATAATCAAAGGCCATGTTTACCTAAGTCTCTTACATCACTTAGTGAAGACAAGTGTCTAGTGTAATACTTTTTATTTTTAATCTTTTCGCACTTTTTATTTGGTTATGTATTAATGACTTTAATAATTAGTTTCTTATGTTGAAGGTGATTCTTCCTTATCATTTGTCCGTGGTGTCTTGGCATTATTTTACTGTCTATATAAAATAAAAGATTTTCACCATTCATATCTCCACGGTCTATATGGAGATATGTTGTCTACCTGGTCGGGGGTTAAGGGAATGGTTTGGTAAGAGTCTTGCCTTGTTCAGTGTATTGATCCTGCAAGGACCTGGGTCAAATTTAGTAGGACCTCCTTCAATACCCACCGGTATTGGATGGCGGGGGTCCAAACTCTTTGATCCCCTCATATGTAAGCTACTATTAAAACTTTAACCCGGCTACTTAGGACTGTATCCCTGCTGACTCAGACTACTTAGCCGAGGGTAACGTCACCTTCAAAAGAGGGGCCTACCACATTATGCATTAATAACTTAATTAATTATCTTTCAATAATCCGACCCTTTAGGATTGTATCCTTGCTGACTCAAACTTCTGGGTTGAGGGTAATGTCAACTTCAAAAGAGGGGCCTACTACAATAACTAAGATAATCTCTTAAAAATTGCACAAGTGCAGAAATAATCAAAGGTTACACTACACACGAGTCGGATCCAAGTGATTCATCTTATCTATCTGTTTTACTTTTATTTTTATTTTCAGCATTTTTAGTTTTTATTTTCTAGTTTAAAACATTTTTCAAAACTTTTGATTTGATTAGACGTTGAGGATAAACCGGTACTAAAAGCTCTTGTGTCCTTGGACGACCTCGGTATCTTACCAACACTATACTACGCTCACGATGGGTGCACTTGCCCATATGTGTGTTTGGTGTTAGTAAAATATCGTGTTTTATAAATTTAAAACTTGATTAACGTGTAAAAAGGGCTAAAAATATATATAAAAATATACAACACCACACGCGCATCAGGGATCCCGTTTTGTAATGTTTGTTAATGCGTTTGTGCGCAAGTAACTTTTGTTAATATATGATATGTTTCAATTACAATATTTGCATGAGTACAATTACTTTGTTTAGGTAAGACAAATAACGATGGCATAAAGCTCATGTATGAACGTAGGACTGGACCTTGCGCAATACCTGTGACTGCGGACCGTTCATGAGACTTGTATTAGATTACCATAGTGTTTTTGTGCTTACCAAAAGAAATTGCATGCATTTGTAATAAAACATAAAGGCGTAATGTAAGTAACAGACTTTGCATTAATAGGTGATAAGGCGCAGAGGCGAGCAGATACAAAGCTGCTAAGATTACATTTTAGGATAATTAAGATAACTCAAGTTGAGGCGCATGTAAGTAGCTATCCTTGTGTTATATGTTGAGTAGTTGTAAGAAACTTGTCAAATATAAAGGAAGCTAAGATTACATGCGCGGTGCACCACCTTGGACCATCAAGTTTGCTTTGCTTTCTTGTTGCTGGGTCCTTCATCTCCGTGGGTGATCTGTCGAATCTCTTTTCACACATTTTGTACCAAATGAGTAAGTTCCCCGCTTTTGAGTGCCTTTTCTATTTCACTGCGCAGGCTGATACAGTTGTCGGTGGTGTGACATGTATCGTTGTGATACTCACAAAAAATATTTGGATCTTGTCCCCGCTTGTTCTTCATCTGCTGTGGCGGTTTGAATTGATAATTTTCAGTGCTGAGTACCTCCGCGGGCGTTTTGGTGAGGGGCGTCCATTGCCTTTTGCGATTTTCTTGCTTGATTTCTTTCTGAGCTGTGATTTTGTTGATTATTGTGCGGGCATCCACTGAAGAGTATGCACTCGAAGTTGAATCTTTCCAGTTTTTCTTGAACTTTCGGCCACTGTTTTCGCTCATGTCTTGAGGACGATTCTGGGGTAGCGGTGGTCAGTTGGAGCTTAAATTGCACTCAGTCTGAGCATAAACCTTGGCTGCGGCCATCAACTTCTCCTAGCTCTTTGGCAATCCCTTAGTTCCTGATAACACTTTTATCATGTCATCACACTGTACTGCGTATTTGAATTGTGCGTGAATTAGGTGCTCGTGCACATCACCAATCTCCAACACTTCTTTGTTATATCGCGTGATGAAATCTTCCAAACTTTCATCATCTCTCCACCAGATGTTCATGACATCTGCAGAGTCCCGGATAGAGCGCCGCTTCTGACTGAAATGGACTAAGAATTTTTTTCTTGAGATCAACCCAGGATGTTAACTTGCCTATTGGTAAGTTGTCAAACCAAAGGCGCGCGACGCCTGTGAGGGTTTGGACGAACAAGTGACACCACATAGGTAGTGTCCATCCACCGATTAGCCCTACGCTGGTGAATACGCGCAAATGATCATCGGGATCTGACAATCCATTGAACTTCCCTATGTTTGAAGGTAATTTTGCCCGCTCGAGGGGAGCCAGTGCAATTTCTCTGACAAACTTGGAATTCTCAGCAGCTTCCGCCAGTCAATCGATCAGATTGTAATCATACTGTGCTTCTGGATTGTACACCACACGTATTTTTGGTTTATAATTTGCATGATCCTTTTGCAACCGATTGAAAACACTTGTGATATCATCCTCATTATATGTTCTATCGTATTCATCGGTCTGAGTGTCCCGTTTTTGTGAGAAACGCGGGACCAGCAGTGAATGGACAAATTGTTTTCTCTGGGTGTGCTGCTCTTCACGTTGATCCCGATGTCTAGTACTAGAATGAGTAGACTCATATCTAGTGCGAGACTGGGAATTAACTTATGTATCTTCGACTGACATGTATGATGATAAATCGTAATGTAAAACTCGAGGTGCAGATGGAGCTCGCACCTGAGCTGCAGATCTACATGCCTGTGGTGCCGTTTGAGCAGTTTGTGCACAAAGTTGTGCATAAACGGCATTCAAGGCTCCTTGAGATTTGACAAACTAGGAAATCGGAGTTTCACCAGGAGGTAGGATCGAACTAATCGGAATTTCAGGCTGAACACCTGGAGTAACAGGATCGTTCACGTGATTCGTATCATGTTGAACTTCGTTGTCATCAGAAGCTTCTTCCACGATTCCTTCGACACGGGAGGCATGAGAAAAATTGCCCCAGTTCTCGGATCAAGGACCTGGTGTAACACCTCGAAATTTTGTGTCCAATAATGTGTTAACACCTGTCATGAGTTCACACGTGGCATTAAATATTAAATAAAGGACTGAAGTTGACAAACCTTGTAAGTATGTAAATTCGAGGGTTATAAATGTCAACAAAGGGAAAATATACTGTATAGTAACCCTAAACGATGCTCGTACCTTCAAACGAATAAATCATGGATCGTACGGAGCGAAATGCAGAAGAAAGTGAGAGATTACAAGCTGCAGGGGTTAACTGTGTCAACATGTTTAATTATACCTCTGAGTGACCCTTTGAAGAACCCGAAGCTTTGTAACAGTAAAATATACTCACTAGAATATACTATATAAATTTCGCGAAGTTCCGTTTTAAAACGAGAAAGTTATGACCAAATTCGTATGAGAGGGGTTAAAAGCATCAACAATGAAAGCTAAGGCTTTTCGGATAGTAATTAAACTAACCGGGGACTTAATAATGCGAGTAAAGGTCACGAGGCCCTTAACGGTAAATAATCGAGGGCCAAATCGCAAAGTTACCCCTTCGAAACCGAAAGGTCAGGTTAATGATTACAAAAGATTTGAAAATCTTGAAATTTAGGCCTTAGGCGGCCCGCCTGAGTGAAATAAGCAAGTTGAAGCGGGCCGCGAGCCACCTGTAGATACGTTTCCTGACATGAAGATCCAGGCGGCCCGCGTGCAAGTAGCCTGAATCTAATGCGGGCCGCGTACAAGTCCCAGATGCAGAAACTTTGGACAGATTCAATGATTTAGCTTGTGAACGATCTTGTGAGCAATTAATGAAGCATGGGCGCCCTCTACATGACCCCTAGCACCCAGGGCCACCTGCTGAACATCCATGATGCCTTGTAGGTTGATGTGTAATGATCTTAAGTCCATTTTTTCACTATAAAAGGCACCACATTGTGCATAAGTGAAACACACCTCAAAACCTGCCTTCTGATCATTCTTGGAGCTCTCAAGCATTCCTCTATCATTCTTAGTCGTGCACCAAGCTTCTGTAAGTTGCCTAATCCTTTGTGGTTTCGTTTTTCCATAGTTTTAGCCTAAAAGTCAATCCGTCGTAACTAACGATTGACTTGGCGATAAATCACGAATGGTCTAGTGATTTGTCGAATCAAAGATAGTTATATGATGGTAATCATGTGGGCATTAAACCCCTAAAAGGGCACCCTCTGATTCCCACTCTAACTAGTTCAAATATCGAGTCAAACGTGCTTAGAAAAAGTCAACAGAAATGTCATTTTGCGATTTCTTGCATAATCTGTAATGTAGATGATATGTAACCTGTTTGAACACTCATAAAACATGATAATAAGTATATAAACTAGTCTAAGCTTGTTTGATCCGACCATTTATCGTTTTGACACGGTTCGGAGCCGAAAGTCGCAAAAGTTTGACTTTTGCATTGACTTCAGTTCTGACCCGTTAATATTTGATTTAGATATGCCTTAGGACTCTCTTAGGACCAGGTTACATGATGGTATAACCCTCTGTGACCGGTTCGTTGGTTGTCCGAGTCTTTTACACATTTCCGTTAAATGCTTAAAAGTTGACCGTAACGCCCTTTTTGATTTAAAACGAGGATTTCGGACATGTGAAAGAATCATAACCTTAGTTACTGATTTCTAAGCATGTCCCTAAAATTTCATGGCAATCCGAGGTCCAGAATAGGAGTTATGCTAAATAGCGCAAATTGCGAAACTTTAGTAATTAAATAGCGCAATTAGCATAACGCCTACCTAAACCCGGATTTCGACACCAAACCTTTTACTCACTAATGTAAAATAATATTTTGGTATTTTTAAATATTTTTAATTATTTTTAACCTGCTCATAACCTGCGGTTATGGCAACGGTTCGGTAAATACCGAATATACCCTTTTCGGCCATAACTTGAGTTCTACAAGGTCTTTTGACCCGATTCCAGTTGCTACTGATTTTAAATAATAAATAAATTATTTTAGACTTTATAAACTATTCGGGAAACTCAGATTTCCTGTAGAACTCAGAAACCTCTTTTATAATCTTTAAAAAGACCGAAATACCCCTACGGGGCATAATATTAACTTAAACTCGTTATGGGCATTATGGAAGATATCCTACTGATACCACAACCTCTTTAAAGCATGTTGACTTAGGAAAACAGTGTAGGACTCTTACGGATTACCCGTTGCGCCTTTTGCGCGCACGGTTCGGCTTATGTAACTAGTTTACATAAATTAGCCGAAACGGGTCAAACCATATTGTTTTGACCCCAAAACCCAGAGTATGATTATTATACCCCTATAAAACAAGTCTTCAAACTTGTTGACTCAAAATCACACTCCATTCACGGTTTCCGCCCTTCACGCGATTAAACCGTAACTATCCTACGAAACTGACCGGTCTAAGCTACGGCTAAATTAAAGACCCGTTAGGATTCTAATAGGTTAATTTAAACCTTCGTTCTAGAATAGGGGACCAGTAAAAGCTATCTGCACTTTATTTCAATTAAGGAATTATACTTGCAAAGGTAAATACTTTTAACTTATTTTCCGTTATACGGGCTTGGGTTACGGTATCTAAAATACCGCTTGGTCGGGCAATTGACCCCAACTCATTAGTAGTTAGGTATTATCAATGTGACCCGTTTAAAAACTTGTTTTGTTGGCTTTACGCCTTTGGGGGCTTAGTGACCATGTCCCGGATATCCTTGGCAGCATTTACGAATGGCCACGACCTTGACATCCCGGTGTAGGCGTACACTCGGCATTATGTCCATGATTATAAAAGTGTAGCCGTTGGTTACCCGCCACGGTTTTATGTTATGTGGTGTGTCTATTAAACTTTAACCCGGCACGACCCGGGCGACCGAACGCATAGTAACATGTAATTCTTTACAAGATTTGATTATAAATTATCCCAAGTTATAAAGAGTTTGTGCCTTGAGCATTTAAACCAATTTTATCGAACATTTTACAACAGTGTCAGTTGAATGTATTTACCAGTGTAAACTGACGTATTTTCCCCAAAAGACTAAATGCAGGTACTATGCGTAATTGGCTGGGATTTCTCCTTAGCATCATTAGAAGTCTCGCAAGCTTAAGATGCCTGAAGTCTGTTGAACAATACTTTTGTTATTATTATTAGATCCCCTGTGGATTTTATTTCAACAATGGTGATACTTTGATATTACACTTAATGTTGAAATATATATTTATCTTTATGCTTCCGCTGTGCATTCATATATTGTGTGGTTTGATTATATTGTTGCCAACTATGTCACGGTAATCCCCCACCGGGCCCACCGGCGAGACACGTGGAAATCGGGGTGTGACACCTGGTGGGTAATTTGACGGACCTTCTGCCATTGAAAACAGAAGAGAGAGAAATGAATCTAATCGAGAGGATGAGAATAAAAGTAGAAAATCGGTGGGCACCAATGAAGAGACACCGGATCTAATTTGACCGGAATCAATTAGATCTGAGGGTAGGGTTTCTACATAAAAAGGTTAATCCTCTTGTCGATTGTCAGATGGAGATACTTCACCAGAGAGCACTGCAAAACAGAAAGCCGTTAGACTCACCACGGGGAGAATGGGGGTTCTCTCCGTGACCACTCTCCTGCGTGAGAATAAGTACAGTGATCTAAAAGAAGAAGATGAAGTAGTAAGAGTGAAAGTAGCTTTTGAGATCATACCTGAATTCCCATATTTATAACCAAGGTACTGGCGCCAAAAAGGTGATGGAGGTAATGACGGAAATTGCTTTTGGTTAACAGTTATTTCTTCTTCCGTTAATAGTTAACTCCACATCCATGCACACGGATCGTGGATCTGATCAAAGGCTGGGGAGGTGCCACGTGGAAAGTGGTTTGTTATAGATCCACCTTAAGTTTGTTGCCATCATCGTGACTTAGATGAGCGACTAGGATGTTGCCACGTCACATTCGGTTATAACCGAATGAAGCCATGCATGATGAGCACTTAAGGCGTTCTAGAAGATCTACAACTGTAAACCATTGCATTATTGCCATGTGTCCATTCTGTTGTAACAGAAAAGATTCCTTTTGTTCAAGTCCTGATTTCATGCGTGCGGATATGTTTAGGACTTCATCTTCCAGCCTAATTGTACCCTTGCGCGAGCCTGCGCAAGGGTGTTAGTTGAATATTTGTGTTTCCTTTCTCCAGCGCATGGTCATCGAAGACTGATCCTTCCAAAACTTGTTTTAGAACCGCTGTGCGGCCGCACAGGGTCTTGTTTAAGATGATTTTGGAATGAAGTTATGGTATGGTCCTATGTGCTTGCGTAAGGTTTTTGGGACCATACCCCTTCAAAAACGGTTAAGTAAGTTTTATAACTTAACATCTAAATAGATATATATAAGGTAGATAACATCTAAATAAGTATAAGGAAGATATATATAAGGAAGGTATATATGGTAGATAACAACTGGGAAAGTAGTATATGGGTAGCTAGTAACTAGGGAAGGTATATATAAAACTTCCTAGAAAAGAAAGGCATATTCCTTACCTATAAATAAGAAGCTTAGGATTCATTTTTCCTTGCCCATTCTTTCTCTTCTTCTCTCTATACGTTGGCGTTCTAACCAATAATCACCGATACAATATTCTGTTCGATCGATGAGAGAACCAACTAACGAATGCCAAAGTGCTGTCTGAATAAGGCTATACTTTGTTAACTTACGTTATGGTTCTGATCACGTGACCATCGTTAGGTTTGAATTGGTTTTACACTAATACGTGTTCTACTCTATTAAACTAAATGTTTAACTATTAGAAAGCTTAGAACTATAAACTTACTGTCAAAATAGATGTTTAATTACCAGAAGATTCAGAACTATAAGTAGATGCTTAACTATCAGAAGGCTTAGAATCAGGAGGCCTGTTAAAACAAGAACTAGAAACCTACAAGGTGAGTCATTCTCTTTTACTAAAACAATTTTGCAAAACCCTAAATGTTTTCCAGTTGTATTTACAGTGATTATGTTTTTGTATTCTAAAATTACTGCCGGTATGTGGGGTTTTGTATACACTACTTGATAA
The DNA here is from genome assembly GCF_002127325.2 of Helianthus annuus. Taxonomy (NCBI): domain Eukaryota; kingdom Viridiplantae; phylum Streptophyta; class Magnoliopsida; order Asterales; family Asteraceae; genus Helianthus; species Helianthus annuus. The sequence goes on along the minus strand of NC_035438.2, from coordinate 29,815,426 downwards.
GCTTTGCTATTGGACCATTGAGGGCCAATAGTGACATGACCGTAGTCACAGGAACTGCCACCGAGTGACAAATACTGATTTGAGTAACTGAAAGATATAAACAAATATAGAAACCCTTAATGCTGTAATTATAACAATGTGTCTTTTTATACAAAATGAATGATCTCACCAGTATTTCCTCCTGATAAAATGTTTTTAAACATGTTTTCCAGGTGACTACAGTAGTCTGAATAAGAGTTGTGATACGCACCAAAAGGCTTAAAGAAGTGGCTTATTTTATCAAATTAAAATTAAGAAACGTTGTTTTATGAATTCGGGTTTATCCCTTATTAAAACTACCTTTGTAAAATATGGGTTTTATTCCCGTTGGTTATAAATAAAATTATGGTGTTTCTAAACTCTGATATTTTTCTTAACTCATGGTCTTGATGAAATTTCCGCTGGAATATTTTCGAAATAATCACCGGTACCACTTGACTGTTCACGACTCCCGTCCAGTGTGTGGGGTTGTGACACCAAGGCAACAACGATACACCATTGGCCAACATCACCACCATCCACATCCGATATTAAAACCAGAGTTGCGCCCATCGCCACCATTCTCGTTTTCCGAAAACCCTCAAGGATTCAAAGAACAAAACAGATGCCAAGACACCAAATACAATAGAAACCATCGCCAACGACGGACGAACGGGATGACAAGGCAAAAGTGGCGCGAATTTGTGCCCATCGACTCCCCCACCCCCGTCTCTTTCTCTCTCTCTCTCTAACATAGGAGGTGACATATGAAGAATATAAGGGCAATAAAAGGAGTAGGCTGGAGAAGAGGCGCAATGGACACATACAAATTTGGTGGAGATCTTTCATTGGGTGCATCAACCAATCAAAAGAATCACTGGCTATTTAATTTACAAATTAATATATAATTATTTTTTTTTGTCAAAAGAATGTGATTAATCCCATCACATTTATTAACAAAGATGGCCGGCCAGGCCGCACCCCCAGCTAAGCTCGAAAATTTCGAAGGCCTAAAATATATATATATATATATATATATATATATATATATATATATATATAGGAAAAGTGTAAAATACATTACGGCTTATCGTACGATACGTTCTGGTGCGGATCTGATGCGAATTCAATCTTCGCATGTTATAAAAAGGCAAATGAAATCGCATGGCTTGAAAATGCAATGAAATCGCATCTTTGATATCGCATGCAAATGAAATCGCATGTGAAAAAATGGTTAGCATGGGGTAATGTGAAAAATGGCATGGGGTGCGTAGATGGACAAAATCGCATGTGGAATATTGAATATCGCATGTGAAAAAATGGCTAGCATGGGGTAATGTGAAAAATGGCATGGGGTGTGTAGAATCGCATGTGGAAGATTGAATATCGCATGTGAAAAAATGGCTAGCATGGGGTAGTGTGAAAAATGGCATGGGGTGTGTAGAATCGCATGTGGAAGATTGAATATCGCATGTGAAAGAATGGTTAGCCTGGGGTAATGTGAAAAATGGCATGGGATGTGTAGGTGGACAAAATCGCATGTGGAAGATTGAATTCGCACAGTTCGTACAGTTCGCATGGAGGTATAAAATCGCATGGGAGATGAAGATCTGACGGCTGAGGTTATCGCGTACGTAATATACGATAAGCCCTATTGTACGTTAACTGGCCTCTAGATATATATATATATATATATATATATATATATATATATATATATATATATATAGGGTAAGGTTCATGCGAGAACCACCCTTATTGCGAGAACCGCGAGAATCAATGTGAACACAAAATAAAATCTAAAAAAATTCAAAATAACACTCAATTTTTTTTTAATATTTTTCTTTAAAGAATCGCTATATTTCGTTACCATAAAAAAAAAAACAAAAAAAAAACTTTTTTTTTCGAGTAACAGTTATCCATGCACATGTGCATATGTATCATTACTTCGACAAATTCGGTAATACGTTATCAGGAATAGACAATTGCACTTTAATTTACAATACCATTCGTAATACACTACTTTTTACATTACCAATATTCAAAATGCACATGTGCATTATTAGGTATAACCATGATATAACGTGTTTTGGTGTAAAAAGTTTGTGATTTTGAATAAAGAAGTAGGCCCATATACATGTTTCTTGGTTAGTTATATCTAGTGGTTGATGGTTTAGTTATAGTTGTCAATTTATGATGTAATATGTTGATTGGATGGTATAAATGGTGTTTACATACATGTAATAAAGTGAAAATATTGGTAATGGTATTGTATTATGGATGGTAGGAGGTAATGGTATTGTATTATGGATGGTAGGAGGTAATGGTAGTGTATTATGGATGGTATGATAGATGAAAGGGAAAGTGTACTCAAAGTAATGTACCAAAACACCTTATTTCATGTTGATACATATAGATGCACATGTGCATTTCTAATATTGGTAATGTAAAAAGTATTGTATTACACATGATAGTGTAAATGAAAGTGCAATTGTCTAATAGTTGTAATGAATTACGGAATTTGTCAAAGAAATGACAAAAATGCACATGTGCATGTTTGTGTATTATGGATGGAATGATAGATGAAAGAGAAAGTAGTGTACCAACACACATTATTTCATGCTGATACATATAGATGCACATGTGCATTTCTAATATTGTTAACGTAAAAAGTAGTGTAGTACACGTGGTAGTGTAAATGAAAGTGCAATTGTCTAATATTTGTAATGAATTACGGAATTTGTCAAAGAAATGATACAAATGCACATGTGCATGGATAAATGTGGCTCGATTTTTTTTTAATTTTTTTATTTTTTTATTATAAACAAAATATAGCGATTTTTACAAAAAAAATGGTAAAAAAAATTGGGTGTTTTTTTAGATTTTTTAGGTATTACTGTTTGTGTTCACACTGGTTCTCACGGTTCTCACAATAAATGGTGGTTCCTAACGGATCCTTCTCCTATATATATATATATATATATATATATATATATATATATATTAAAAAAATGTGAAATCGGGAAATTTATTAAACCCTCTATGTAAAAGTAAATCTTAGTTTGGTCCGTATCTAATATCTTATAACTTATTGGGCCTAATAATCTTATTTTAATCCATATCTAATCTCCTTAATGATAAAAAGTAAAAAACAAAAAACAAAAAAAGAACTTGACGCTACTATTGTGGTTGTTGTTGCGGTAAATTATTTTTTATATATTGTTGATCAAGCTATTAGTTCTTTTGAGACAAGATTTGATTAACTCAAAAAGTATGAGAAAGTATTTGGTTATATATTTCCATATAACTTGGGGGGAATTGAAGATGATGATCTTAAGTTGGCTCATCATTTTTCTTTAAAATGCACTCAACTTTGAAGGAAGATCGGATATTGATGGTGTTGAACTTTCTATGGAGTTAAAGCCATTTAACAGATTAGAATCAGTGAATTTAGCAACCTTATAGATGTTTAAAGTATTTAAAAGACCTCGATTATTACCCAAAGGCAAGGATTGCATACAAAATATTGTTGACTCTTCCAATCATGATGGCATCTGCAGAAATGAGTTTTTCGAAATTGAAGTTATTGAAACTTTACTTACGATCCACAGTGTCCCAAGAAAAGACTTGGTGGATTGGCGATAATAGCTATCGAGAATGAAATCTTAAAGGGTATAAATTGCGAAGAGGTGATCAACCAGTTTGTTATAAAAAATACTAGGAGAGCTTCACGAATCATCGGTTAACTATCAAGGCATACAATTTTATTATTCTAATATCATAGTTTTGCTATGTTTATTGCTATAAAGTTAGTTGTCGTTTAAAAAAAAATATAGTTTCTATAATTCGTTATGCCAAAGGGCCTTTTCTTCGACCCATCGAAGACATTTAAATTCTCAAGGATGTCTTTATTAACCAAAAAAACCCATTGTTCAGAAGGGTTTTTAATGGTCTCATACTCTTGTAGTTATATCGGCTATAGCAAACAGATTAGAGAACCTTTCATATACTTTTTTTTATTGATTTTTTTTAGTAATATAATCTAATACTAATAGAGAATTACTTCTAATGACACATGGCATTCTCTACTCTAATCTCCATTCGAATTAATGCCAAATGGCATTTTCATCTTTAATTTATTAATAATTAATATATAATAATTAATATCTAATTCTAATTTATGATTAAAAATATACATAAATGATCTATAATTTTATAAACTGTGATTTTAATACTTCTTAAAATAAAATAACTTAAATTACAAAAAATAGCTATTATCCATATATGAGATTATATATAAAATCAATTTATAAGTTTTTCTAACATATAAATAAAAGCTAAAAAAGAGCAACTATTGCGAGGACTATCTCGCAAAAGGACTAAAATTTTATTGAACTCAATTTTAATTTGACAGACGGAGAGAACTTAACGTTTCGAGGTTTTATAACTAATGGGAAGGTTTATGCCCATTTTTTAAAGATTATATAACTATATCATTTATACTGTATAAACTCGTATAATACGCGGATGTATAACCTACTAAATTATAAAATGTTGATAACAAGATTATAAAAATTAGAACACTTCCCATTAGTTACGTTTGCATTTATTACTTGACTAGATACTTTCGCCACTACAATTAGTATCAACATTACTTAATCCAATTAAGGGTGCTGGCTGCCATATACATCATACATACCAAGAAATGCCACTCCAAACTACCAACCACGGTATGGGTTCAGAGACTCCAACCAACATGGCGACCTCCGGCCATCATCGTAAGAAATCTCCACCGCCCTCGCCCCCACCGGAGTTCAGCCACCACCGCCGTCCCCATTCTGACCGCTTTAAATCCCGTATTCGAACTCCTGAAGCGGTGATCATCTTTGCTATGGTGGCCATTACATGCTTGCTTTTGTATCACTCGGTACCATATGATTCGTTTGCTGCCACCAAGCAACTCCCTAATTCAGTAAGTATTTTGCATGTCACAACTAAATATGGAGTCATAATACGAAAGGCAAAAGGATATAGTTTTTATAAATGTAACGCGAAACTATAACTTTTTTAATTGGGATCATAATAAACTTTTTCACTTGCTATTACACATTACATAGTTCATTTTTTTTTATCAACAGTTTTATTTTGATACATAGTTTATTATTTTTTTACCAACAGTTTTATTTTGTAATACTTCAACGTGTTCTTGTCCTTTTTTTAATTATTTTATGGATTTGTAAAATCTTAATATTGCTATTGTGTGTTATAGTACAATTCTAATAACAAATGTAAAATACTTTGAATTGCTATTGTGTGTTATAGTACACCTAAATCACTAAGCTCCTTTACATTGTGTTCTCAGATCACTCTAAACTGGGGTGAGCGATTCGTGGTTTCGACCCACGAGAACCTTGGAACCGATCCACGAGAACTTTGCACCCAAACCTTTTTAAATATATGGATTGGTTCGCGGTTCTAGATTTATATGAAATATCGGTTCTAAGTCGGGTCGGTTCAACCCGACAGTTCTATGATAAGAACCACAAGAACCGTTTGTATTTTAATTAGAATGTATAAAAAACCCGACAATTTATAGAAATGGTCCAATAGATGTGCACTTTAACGCAAAAAATAAAACAATACTTTTCTTTCATCTCTTCGCTATTCTTTTTTACGTGTCACTGTAATCGATTTCACGTAATGATATTACAATATTAAAAGAATATTATTTTAAAGAATAACAATATGTTTTTCATGAAATATTTTTCAATTAGATGTATATGTATGGATGCGATATATTACATAATATATTTATTATATCCAAATTTGAAGTATATATTTACATATGTTGCTCTAATGTATTTATATGTATGTCTTTGTGACAAAAATAAAAGTAAACACGTCACAAATTATGGTATAATCTTACCACATAGCTTTGGATTACTAGATTATGTTTGATTGGGTATGTTCTAATGTATATATACATGTATCTTTGTTTTGTGATGTATACGTTTTGGATTCACATAATGCTTCGAGTGATGAGAATGACAAAACCCTTATTAAAACAAAAGTTGGGAAACAAAAAGAGATTTAAAAAAGAAAGATCATGGGCTATTGTTGAAACCACATAGAGGAATTCTTTGACGAACATATTTAAGAAATGGGAAGATGTAACCTTTTAAAGACCTATTACATAAAAAAGGTTTTGGTTCATTAGACCCTTTATTTGACCCATCAGAACCTTTAGGACTCGGAACCATAAATTCTTCTAAGGTTCAATTCGTAGTTCTCAATTTCATCAATAAAAGGGTATGTGGTTTTAGTGGGTCCGGGCTGAGTCAGGTCGGTTCTGACCCTTTGAAGAACCCTACTCTAAACTATCTAGTATGTACTACCATGTGTTCAACTTTTTTCTACAGATGCTAACATATAATAAAATATTAGGACTTTTAATCGTTTTTTTTTGGTAATGATCCATCCAATTTTTTTTTTCAGGCCGAAAAATAGTAAGACAGTATTATTTATCTTCTCTCTTTAATTTCCCTTTCTCACTCATTCTCTAGTAGATGATAAAATGATCAATATAAACTCCAAATGTGTTCTCTTCTCTAGTTTATTCATTTTTGTACCCTGATAAACTACAAATGTGTTCGGTTGAAGGGTCAAGAGACCCTGGACCACCTCTAGTTCCGCCGATTTAACCCAACCAACCGCATGGATTTAAGAACACTAATAAAAAGAGTATATGTTTAAACAAATTAAAAACCAATGAAATAACCCTTATGACATGAGTATTATAAAATCTATAACCATAAAACACACTTATCATTTTTAGACTCTTACTTCCAATTAAAACCCCTTACAACAAATTTTTTTACCTTCCTTACCTAATGTAGAAATTATTAATATTGATTGTATACGTAATATGTCGTACTTAGATTAACATACGATTTTAGCATTTCTAAGTCTAGGTTTTAGCAAAAATAATATTACAACAAGAGATCAATAATATTACAAAAATAATATTACAACAAGAGATCAATATATTTGTTGCCTCTAACTATAAAACAACGTTCATTGTTGGTGCTCGTGCGCCATGGCCCGCCTAGCTCGTCCGTGGGACGGGCGTGCATTGAAGGGTGATGTCCGTAAGGAGGCCAGGCGAGGCCGCGGCAGGGGATTGAGACTTGTATGTTATTTTTCAAATTTGTTAGTTCTGTTAATAAACTAAAAAATAACTTGTGAATAATTTAATAAAGAAAACTAAATATCAAATGACATTAAAATTTCAAATTTTCAACGGCTATATTTAAAAAAACAAATCACTATATACAACTCTTCAGTGTTTCATAATATTTTTATTTAATTCATGTATGTTAAATTTTTTATTTATAAATTTTAATGTTTAAATTTTGTAATTTTAAAACCTGTAATTTTAATGTACTTCACGGCTTAACGTACGTTAACGTACGCGACAAATTTACGCACGTTAATATGAAAATCACACACGTACAAAACTGATAAAACCTAATCACGCTTTCAGCAACTTGGATATAATCACGCATACATGTGTGTAATCACGCATGGGATTTTGATCAAATATATAATAACGCACGTTATAAACTTAATCACGCATGTTGTTATTCGTCGCGTACGTTAACGTACGTTAAGCAGTTTTGTACGTTAACTTCTCTCTCTCTCTCTCTCTCTCTCTCTCTCTCTCTATATATATATATATATATATATATATAATACAAATTATATTTTTTTAAATAAGTTATATTATTTTATATTAATACGAAACTAAAAAAAGTTTAGTATAAAAAACAAATTAATTATGGAAATTAAACGTGAAGACCGGTGATTTTCTTCAACTCGGTCAACATTACTTAGAATCTGTCAAACTCAAAACTAGTACCAACTCGGATAAGTCGGATTTTCATTGTTTGTCACCGAGTCTTGTTGGATTTTCGTTGTTTTTCACAGAGATACAATGGAAGATGAGAATTATATGATTACTATGTATATAATATTAAAAAATGATTATCAATGTCGCCACTAATGCCCCACATTTCTTGTAGTGTATTTTAACATGTATCATTTTGATTTATATTGATATTTACGTATTTTATTATAAAGTAAGTAAAATTATGATAATTGACATACATATAATTTCCAGAAAATTAACTTATTTATAGTTTCGAATACTCACAACTCCTCAGTCGATCGACCTAACAACGCCTAATAACTTTTGCAACATTGATAATGATGTTTGTGACTGATGAAGTTGTGTTGTAGAGAAAACATGTGTTTTTTAAGATTAGCAATGTGAGTTTTTGTATGTGTTTTTAGGCCCTTGTGCTAGAGATGCACTAAGACTTTTATGATGCATGATATAAAAAAATATACGGCTCATTCAAAAAATAAAAAAAACAAAACAATTATAAGTAAATAATTGTATCATACATATGAGTGGTAGAAAGAGAGTAGGTATTACGTAATCGCCTTATCTGTTATATCTAAGTAATAAGTACAAGTGTTTATATAATACTCATAATTGTTTACTTAAAATTAGTTTTATTCCTTCATATGTATACACATGGTTGTAAAACAAGGTTTCCAAGGCTGAGTACTCCCCGAGTAGTCGCTACAAGGTAAGCTGCCGAGGCGACTTTTTTTGACTCCGCCTAATTACTCAGAATCGGTCAAACACGGTCAACCTCAGCTAAAATCGTATCTAGTTGATCAAGTCGGGCCGAGTTTCACTAAAAAAATAATAAAACATAGTTTCTATGCCTATTATATTAAAGAATAAATATCATTTTCACGTATTTCATTATAGATATTATTAAATTATGTTATTTGACATATATTTAATTTTCAAAAACTAATTTCTTTATAATTAAACATGTCCAATTACTCCTCGAGTACTCTCCGCCTAGGCCGAGTACTCTCAACTCCCCAGTCGACCGACTAGGGAGCGCCTAACGACTTTTGCAACCATGTGTATACATATACATATTCTAATATTTTTTGGATTCTTTTTGTATGGAGAAGAAAGTTGGTGAACTGAAAAGCATACTGAAAGAAGCTGCAACTAGTAGCAAGACGATTATAATAACTGCAGTAAATCATGCTTGGGCGGAACCAAACTTTATTTTTGATCTTTTTCTTGAAAGCTTTAAATTCGGGAATGAAACCCGAATATTTCTAAAGCACTTAGTTGTCATTGCTCTAGACCAAAAGGCATACACTCGTTGCTTGAAGTTACATCCTTATTGTTACAATCTTACTACAAAGGGAGTTGATTTTTCTGAAGAGGCTTATTTTATGGCACCCGACTATTTGAAAATGGTGTGGAGAAGAATCGATTTTCTACATACTGTTCTACAACTAGGATATAACTTTATCCTCACGGTACTACTTTCTCTTTTATCCTATATTCATCATCAAATCAAATATACATGTTAATGTCTAAAAATTGTAGGAAACTACTAGAAAACTTGACATTTTATAAGGAGTAAGGGTAAATTGGTATAAAAAATTAGGCCCAAATAAAATGTGATGTTGAAATATTTGAATTATATTAAAAATTTGGACAAAAAAACATCATGTTGTAGCAATTAAGACGCAATGTTCAAATAACTTTTTTTAATGGTAAACTTCATGTATAAAGTTATCACATTCTCCAAATTGAAGAGCCACGTATTACCCCACTTTAGCCAGGCTATGTTGTCTTAACCGAGTCCACGCTAGATTAGTTTGAATATGTTGAAATAGCTTAAAACACCATGTTGAAAGTTTAAACACCGTCATATTAAACATTAAAAACACCATGTTGAAAATTTGCACACAGCTCAACACATTAAAAAACTTTTTCTATTTTTCTTAAAACTATAATATTATTAAATTATAAATAAAAAGTACTCAGTTTTATGGTATGACGTTTTAAAAATAATAATTATATAAAAATTGTTACTTAGTTTTTCCAATTTTACATTACAATCCATTTATTTCAAGAAGTTCGCTAATGTTACACCCTTAGATCATCTCAACCCTTTATCCGAATATATAAAAAAATTTAACGGCAAATTTCATTTTTTACTCCTTGTGCTACTTGAATCCATGACCTCCCCAAATTAGGTGCTCCTAAAAGCTTTGTTTCTCCCATTTGACCACCAACCCTAATTGGATATAAATATATTGGTTCAGGAGAACACCAGGAGAACACCGATACAACTTAAAAACCGAGAATACCAATATTAACCAATCATTTTTTGTTAATTTCTTTTAATTAAAAGATTAGTATTGCACAAGGTATATATATATGAGCTACATATATGTATCTCACGAACCATGCGTATATTTTTTTTTTCCTGAAAGATCAATAACATATAAAAAGAACGGGTTTTTTTTTTTTTTGTTAATAGTGATTTTAGGACAGTTTTCAAGTATCTTTCAGGTTTCTTATAATCACTCTCATGTATATTTATATTTACATAGACAGTGAAGAATAAGTATAAAGTTGGTGTCAATTATAGCTTTAATGGGTGTGTTTATGGTTGATATAAACAACTAACATACATATTTTCATTTTTATAATGAAGGATGCAGACATAATGTGGTTTAGGGATCCATTTCCACACTTCCATGACGATGGTGATTTCCAACTTGCTTGTGATTACTATAGAGGGGACCCAATTGACCTAAATAATTTGGCAAATACTGGTTTTACTTATGTAAAGTCAAACAAAAAGACAACCAAATTTTACAAATTTTGGTTCGATTCAAGATTAACTTATCCGGGCTTACATGACCAAGATGTGTTCAATAAGATCAAGCTTGACCCGTTCATTCGTCATATCGGCCTAAAAATCCGGTTTCTCGATACAACTTTCTTTGGTGGATTCTGTGAGCCAAGTAGGGATTTTGACAAGGTGTGCACCATGCATGCAAATTGTTGTGGTGGGTTAGAAAATAAGGTTCATGATATTAGAATTATGCTTCAAGATTGGCGAAACTATACGCAGATGCTCGGGAATCAAACTGCCATGGTTAGACCAGTTTCTTGGACGGTTCCCCAATTATGCAAAATAGTAATCTAGATTTATATTACTTAGCATATATTCTATTTGTATTATTATTATTACTATCATTATGATAGTTAATCAGGTATAACAAACAATCAATTTCTGTAAGAGGCGCATTGTGTCTCTTCAAAGTTAAGTCCTTTATCGCAATCTATATGATGTATGTTATTCTCATATATTGAACCATCATTTATATAACAAAGAGCTAAATATTGTCTTCAGTTTCTTTTTGTCTCATTGTATCATTCTTAATTAATTGGTAAGAAGTGACGATGTCACACCACCAAAATCCACACGCGGAGTACCACCGCTTGGAGGCGTGACATGACCAGGATCAAGCCACCAATCATATCGAACATAATAAGTAATAAATGTAAATCAACCAAACAATGTGAAAGGTGTTCAAAACAAAGCATATTAAGTGTCTAGCGGAAGCATAAATGTAAACCCAATGTAAGTAATAAGTTTAAATGTTTAAATGTTTTAGCGTGGCATCCACGATCCATGTCCCACAACGACTGTGCCTCCCGTGCAAGCTCCATGTATACCTAAGGTCCTGCAAGGCATGTAACAGAGAGTCAACAACTAGTTGAGCGAGTTCACAGTAAGTAAGTTCGTTGCATCACCATGCGTTAGTAACTAAGTCAATTGTATGTTCGTATAGTGGGGGCTTCCCATGTGTGCATGTACTAGACTAGAGGTAACCATAAGTGTTCTTCTTAACCCGAGAACAGTAGTACGTACAAGGTTTACGTAGGTTTTACGTAAGTGCCCTTCTTATCCCGAGGACAGTGGTACGCGGGGGTTTACGTAGGTTTTACGTAAGTGTCCTTCATAACCCTAGGACAGTAGTATATATGAGTTTACGTAGGTTTTACGTAAGTGTCCCTCGAACCCTGAGGACAGTAGTAAGCACAAGAATTACGTAGGTTTTACGTAAGGGTCCTTCACAACCGAGGACGATGGTAGATAGTCTAGTAACAGTGTAAATCCAAATAATTCACTAATCCTTTTCCTTCAATCCCATTCCCTACCCACCGGGAATCCCATGCCTTGGTAAGAGTGTGAACTCACCTTGGTTTACTCGGTTTGTTATTGTGCTTCTCGTGTTAATTAATGGTTAGGTCCGTACACACGACCTAAGGTACATTGTACATAACTCAATGTAAGTGTTTACGTTCAAGTAAGGTTTACAATTCCTCGGTGTCCAAACAACTGTGTTCCGTGTGATAATTGTTTACAGGTTGACATAACATAGAATACACAGTATCATACAGTAACATACAGTAATACACAGTATCATACAGTAACATACAGTGGCATGCAGGGTGTTCTTCATACATGGTTTTGAACTTAGCATTAAACAATAACTAAAACTCAGACCCAAGGATCTTCTAATAACTCGGATCATGTATTATTCATAAAACTCAGATCATGTATCACATACAACCTCGGACTATATAGCATCAAACAAAACTCAGACCAAACACCCCTCTTAAAACTCGGACCAAACACCCCCTTGTAAAAGTCGGACCAAGCACCCCCTTGTAAAAGTCGGACCTTGTTTACCCTTAACAAAACTCGGACCATGCCTTCCCCTTACAAAAATTCGGACACCACACAATATCACAAAATTCGGACCATTACAAGGCTTCAAAATTCGGACCATTACAAGGCTTCAAAGGTCGGACCATGCATCTCATATAAAAATTCGGACCACAAGTATATTAGAAATTCGGACGATACATCAAGTGTAAACTCAGACCATACAATCAAGTGTAAAACTCGGACCCCATACCTTATTCACAAAAACTCAGACTATATAACATTTAATCAAAACTCAGATCAAACATCCTTACAAATTCGGACCATGTGCATCAAATAAAACTCAGACTTGTGACTTCACAAAACCCTGACACTTAACTCCGAGTTTTCAACATGCGTGAATTCCAAAACCATTTTACAGAATTTCAATGGAACAGTTACGTTTTACGATCAAGAACCCTAATCCCAGACATTGCCAGTGCTGTAATCAAACAGACAATCTAACTATTCTAGCATATCAAACATCATAGTGACAGGCAAAAGGTTACGCAGATACTCATAAACCATTGTGCAAACAATCAGAATGATCAATAAACACAGAACCATTGTTTGTAGAACTAGGGTTTTGCATGAATCACATAATCAAGGATTAACAACAAATAATCATTAAACGTTTACCTTAGATTGATTCTAGACGAAGAGAGAGATCAAAAGTGATGATTGAGAGCTTGTGCCACCAAGAATGATGAAGAAGATGATTGTAGGAGATGATTGGAGAGAAAGATTGAGAGTACGTATGATGATTTGTGAGAGAGGTTAGGGTTAAGAGTTATTAAGATTTCACTAACTACTCTACACACACATCACAATATAATTTACAATCAAGGCACAAAGTTCTCATGTAAGTCAAATAATGCATAAAGTAATGTATAGTTCCATGCAATGCTAAAGGTTGTGAGACTAACTTAATTGTGTTAAGTTAAAGCATTAACCTGAAGTTACGAGTTGTCACAGACTGTAACACCCCGTGTTTTCGAATGTCAAAGTCAAAGTCAAAGTCCAAGACAACTTTGACTTTCTTTGACTGTAAATAGCCGATTTTATGTTTTAGTTGTATTATGTGGAGTAAGTGTTGTAATCAGCAAGAATCGAAGTAATCGAAGGTGTTTTAACGCGAACCGACCTACGACTGTGAATGATAGGAAGTAGCAATGCGATAAAGATAACTAATCAGTAATCAAACCGATCTAACAATCAATCGAACTCGAGACTCGAATTATGCGAATTGCAATATTGTTATATGTGTGTGCGTGCCTTATGTGTTACTTGTGCGTGTTTACTTTGGGTTTGGTGTGGTATTCAAGCAAATCAATCGAAAATCGAATCGAAACTCGAAAAGCAATCGAACTCAATCGAAACCGACATCGAAATGTGACTTGTAGAAGATTGTATGTTAGATATAGTGGTTGGGATTAAAAGTAATTTTACTAGGAACCCTATCGTATTCGTATCATCGTCCATCGAAATCGAAACGTCGAAAATCGTCGCAAGGTACTCGAAGTGCGTGGCGGATCGAACAGGAAGCATCCTGATCGAACAGGCCAGCCGATCGGCTAGCACCTTGCCAGCCGATCGAGCAGCCCACTCGATCGGAGCTCCCAGCCGATCGGCTGCCACTTTCCTCTTTTGGAAGCCTATAAATAGGGCTGTTATTGTCATACTTTCCATTTTTGGAAAGCTCTGACCGAACCAGCTATCTTCTTCACCTTTTCCTCAGATTTCTCTCAATCCCGGTAAGTTTTCACTCTAATTCTTGTATGTTTTTTTATCATTACTTGATTCTACACCTTTCTATCTTTCAAAACTTGAATTCTAACCGTGAAATCACCAAGATCTAAGTGTTCTTGGGTGATGTCATCATGGCGTTCTTGAAGAACTTCAAACTTTGGCATCATTCAACCATGAATAGCTTAGATCTAACCGATTTCCACATAAACAAGTTAAGATCCATCATAGATCTAAACATTTTCATGATGTAAAGGATTGAAAGAAGGATTTCCAACTTTCTTTCAACTCTTTTACACTCAATGCCTTCAATCAATAGAAACGGAGCTTGAACCGGCTAACTAATCATTCAAATACTTAAAAGGTTCAAGATTCGGGTCCTATGAACAAGGTTCACCGATTTCGGGTTAAACTCTAAACCGACATTCTGAACCGTTCACCGGCCGGACTTGGGTGATTCCTGTTCGAGCCAAGGGAACAAGTAGGAACGAGGGTTATCATGGTTCAACACGTTGTCAAGATACCTTGAAAGAATGACAAATAAACAAACAGCCAAGTGTTAGACGAAAGGCCGACCAGGTCAGAAATGCTGGCCGAACGGCTAGGCTGTTCGAACAGCCCAGCCGATCGGACATGCCAGCCGATCGACCGGGCCAGCCGATCGGCTAGCACATGGTCCCACACTTTCAAACTTTTGAAGTATAGTATTGACGAAGTAATGTTCGATCGAATGGGTCACTCGATTGGTAAACATTACTGTTCGGATCATGAGATACTATGCTTCAACACTTAATCGTTTTCACAACTCGTTCGTAGTAGGGAAAGTCAGCCGATCGAACAGACTGTTTGATCGAGTGACATTCAGTTGAGGACCACTCCTGAAGTTCCTAGCCGATCGAGTGAGCTAGCCGATCGAGCGAACCGCTCGATCGACCGACTTGAAAAGTAGGAACACTTCAGTGTCCTCAAATGCTGCAACGAAAACTTCAAAAGTTCAAATCCTCAAACACAAACACACCAGAGGAAGAAACAATCCACTCGAATAGCCCAGCCGATCGAGCCAACCGGCCGATCGAACAAGACTGTCCAATCGGGTATACCAGCCGATCGAACGGGCCGTCCGATCGAACCTGCTGTTCGATCGACCAGCCCATTCGATCCATCCATACTTGTTTACTTTTCCGCGTTACTTACCGTTATGCTATCGAACTATTCAGGCTAATCTTACTCTCAGCGCTCCCTTCAATCCATAATCAATCACTGTGAGTATACTCGAACCCTTTTTGCTTTAGCACTTTTGGGTGTTACATACGTTACTTATCAAAATCACATCGAACACACTATACAAACTATCTGAACGCTAACCGATTGCATGTATTACATGATTAAATGTATGCTTGTTATTATGTTTACACGTGGAAAGCTGTCTACCTGCCTTAGCAACATAGTACTATAGTTTGGACTCAGCACCCGTTCACAAGGGGGTTGTTAAGGACAATCTACTTGCATGATTTACGGTGGTGATCATGTAGTGCGAACTGTCTCGGACAGTCAACCCGCAGTCATTGGTATTGATAGGTCCATGTCGATAATTTACATGCATCATTGCTCTCTGTGTACGTGCTGCTTATGCGTAAACTATTCGAACTCTATATACTATTATCAAACTTGTATGCTCACCTTTACATTATATGTATTGACTTTATTTTAACGTATGTGACAGGTGCTTAAGTTGCTAGGATGCTTAGGTGCATGGAGATGAAATCAATGCTAGGGAGTCTAGAAACAATAAACATTTGTCTGTAATAATTAAATCTGAGTTGTCGGAACGGAATTACTTGTCTTGTTGCTTTCTGTGATAACTTGTTATGTATTTGGGACACGGTATGGGACGTGTCATTCAAACTAAATTTATATGATAGTTGTTGTGGAAAGTTCTGGACAATCTATTTCGCTCAGTGTCGCGCCCCGATGATTCCGCCATCGGTTGGGGTGTGACAGATTGGTATCAGAGCCATAACTATAGGGAATTAGGCAGGCACGACCTAGTCCGGATCGCTGTCTTAGAGACCTAGACTATAGTTAGGAACCATCAGACCCAGTTTATGTGCATTATTCTGTAATTCTTCACTATCACTGCGCTCAAATTTTCAACTAACGTCAGGCGATTCAGTCAGGAAGAGGTGTGAAAACCGCAAACTCCCGACTAAATTTCCTGACTTATGGGGATTTTATTCCTTCATCTCGATACTTTCGTCAATAAACGAGGAGAATTATACCAAATCAGTTGTGAAACCCCCATTTTGAAGAAAGTTCTTCTCGATTTTACTAAAAACAAGGAAGAAATTGCTAAGCCAAGGGGTGGAACCCTAACCTTAGCAGTTTGTTCTGTATTTTATCCATCTCACCAAGGCTTCGATGGACTCCAACGACCTGAACTCACAAGTATGACCTAGGAGGCGCGTGTGGAATGCCCAAGAATCGAGGCAGAAACACAACCTCTAGAGTCGGAAGTGATGACAAGTCTACTGTGAATAGTCGAGTTGCCTGGGTTAGTCGATGTCTAGTAGCCGCAGACAATCTATCTCTCGATTTTATATGTTTATGTGTGCTTTCTCTGTTTTGTGTTATATTTGCTTCTCTGTTTTATTTTAGGATGAGATCCGATTCTGCTATCATTTAAATCAACAACATACGACTCGTACTGTTATTCTATCCCTAATCGACACCCAGCTATCGCAAATCTAGATGATATCATACTATACTCTGCTATATGACTAAGTTAGGTTATACTATACGATGCTATTCGATACGATAATCGAATGACACGCGAACTTTGAAGGATAGGTTTCTGTTTTCTGACTACCTCAGTGATTAAGTGCATAGGTAATTTACGTGTGTCTGTGTTTTGTGCTTCTGTGCTTCTGTGCTCTATTTCGGTGCTTACATGTATATGTGGTTATGTGCTTCTGTGTTTATGTGATACGTATTTCGACGTAATTCTAAGCTTTAGATAGTAGTAGACGTGTGAGGTGAGATTCGATTACGTTGTGTTGAGTCCTGTGACGATGTCTATTGCAGACCATGTCGTCGTCTGGATCACGTCACCGTCTGACTCGCCAAGAAAAGAGAGACCGACGTCTCGCTGCTATCATCTCCAAACAAGTGGCGAAAGCCGTGAGTGAGGTGTATGAAAATGCCAGCAAAACGTCTGAGGAATCCCGAGCTGAGAACCCTAAGGATTCAAGCAAGACCGCTTTTAGCTTTAAGCAGTTTAAGGCATGCGGACCGAAGGAGTTCACCAGTGAGGATGGCCCTACCGCCATGTTTCATTGGTTCGACTCAGTTGAAGTCACCCTGCGACAAAGCGGATGCCCCGAAAATCTCTGCACTCTCAATGCTACTGGCGTCTTCCAGTCCCGTGCTCTAGACTGGTGGACTGCTGAACGAAACAAGCGTGGGAATGATGCAGCTTACGAGCTGACATGGGAGGAACTGAAGGCAATTATGATCGATGAATTATGTCCTCCTCATGAATGCCAAAAGCTGGAGGATGAATTCTGGGTCATCAAGCAGAAAGACGGAGACAACGCTGCCCTCACTGCTCGCTTCAAGCAGCTCAGTATCATATGTCCCGATCAGGTCAAGACTCTAGAGATGACCATCAAGAAGTACATCCGAGCTCTGCCAGACTATGTAGCAGATTTCGTTCACGCCTCCAAGCCAGCAACGATCGAAGAAACCTACCTACTCGCCGCTGAGATCAACAATAAGCGAGTCAAGTCTGGTTTCTGGGATAAGCAAACCAAGTCTCTGCATCAAGCCACTGCGATACCCACCGACTCATCTGCTCAATCCTCCAAGTCTTCAAGAAGGAAGAAGAAGAACAACAACAACAACAACAGCTCCAGCAACAAGAGCTGTGCTGCCGCGACAAACGCCACTCCCCTGCAAGCAGTACCAGCTCAACAGCAGCACCACCAGCGCTCAGCTCCAGTGATCAATGCACCGCCAGCAAAGCGTGCATACACAGGCCCTCACCCACTCTGCTCGACATTTTCGTATCATCATCCAATGGGTCTAGCTTGTCGTTTTTGCGCTCACTGCAATCTGTACGGTCATTTCACTGCGAACTGTCGCTATGGTCCTCGTCAAGCCCCAGTTCAAGCTACTGTCAACCAAGTTCTACTCCCTGCCCCTCAAGACCAGCAAGCAGCTCAAGCACCAGCAGTCAATGCTCGAGTCTGCTTTGCATGTGGTGACCCTAACCACTTTGCCAACAGATGCCCGAACAGGGTGGTCAAGCAAGAGCCCCAGCAGCAACAGCAACAACAGCAGCCTCAGCACCAGCAGCAAGCAGCCCATGCCCGAACCTTTAACATCAATGCCCGCCAGGCTCAGGCGGATAACAACGTGGTTAATGGTACGTTCCTTGTGAATGGTATTTATGCATCATGTTTGTTTGATACTGGAGCCGATAACTGCTTTGTGTCATTTGAATTCGAGAGGCTCCTTAGTCGTAAGCGCTCTTATCTGTCCTCGTCATTCGAAGTCGAAGTCGCTACAGGAAGAACCATTGCCGTTAATTCAATACTCCGTGATTGTACTCTTGAACTCAACAATCACATCTTCCCAATCGACCTTATTCCGATGCAACTCGGAAGCTTTGACGTCATAATAGGCATGGACTTTCTTCGTGAAAACCATGCTGAAGTTGTGTGCTTTGAAAAGATGATTCGATTCTCGCTCGTGAATGGTGATCTTCTATGTGTATATAGTGAAACAGCATCGAAGGGTCTCAAGCTGATGTCATGTATTCAAGCCAGCAAGTATCTTCGCAAGGAATACCGAGCCTTCTTGGCCAACATTGTAGTAGCGGAGAAGGGAAAGAAAAAGAAAGTTGAAGTCAAAGATGTTCCAGTGGTTCGAGAATTTCCTCAGGTGTTCCCTGATGATCTTCTCGGACTACCACCAAGTCGCGATATCGACTTTCGTATCGACCTCATTCCTGGAGCTAACCCCGTTGCCAAAGCCCCTTACCGACTCGCTCCATCCGAAATGCGAGAACTCTCGAATCAACTCCAGGAATTACTCGAAAAAGGCTTTATTCGCCCAAGCACCTCTCCTTGGGGCGCGCCAGTCCTTTTTGTCAAAAAGAAGGATGGATCGTTCCGGGTGTGCATCGACTATCGGGAATTGAATAAGCTAACCATCAAGAACCGATACCCCTTGCCACGAATTGACGATTTGTTCGATCAACTACAAGGTGCAGCATGCTTCTCTAAGATCGACCTACGTTCAGGATATCATCAGCTACGGATTCAGGAGGAAGACATTCCTAAAACCGCTTTTCGAACCCGTTACGGCCATTACGAATTTGTTGTTATGCCCTTTGGTCTAACCAACGCACCCACGGTTTTTATGGACCTAATGAATCGCGTGTGTAAGCCTTACCTTGACCGTTTCGTCATCGTGTTCATCGATGATGTCTTGATCTATTCCAAATCGAAAGCCGAACACGCGCAACATCTACGTTTGGTTCTCGAGTTACTTCAGGGAAACCAACTCTACGTCAAGTTTTCCAAGTGCGAATTCTTGATATGGAGTAAAATATACATATTTGTCCCGTGTAAAGTGTATTATCATTGTATAGTTTTATTTGTTTTTATTTACTTTTTAGTGCTTTATATCATTATTTTGTGTTGGGTCAGGTCCTAGTGAAAATGGAGCAAAAACGAGTAATATTGAAATAACCAGCCAGTTGGGCAGAGTAGGATGCTAGTGACCGAAGTAAAATTGCCGTATCTTTCTCGAGTGAGCCGAGCCCACTATCTCTAAATTATTATTTAGGAGGCTGCCATATTTTTAAGAATAGTGTACAAAAAGGAAGTTGTTGCATAGTATTATTATTATGGCCATATATGTTATTAAAGAAACAAAAGATGGAACATATGAATATATATCTTTTGAGGGAACGAACAGAAGCATTAGAAGGGATGTATTATTTTCATTGGCTGCCATCTATATAATTAATTAGTAAGGGGGCACGTGAATAATTGGGCATATGAAGAGTTTTGGACGGCTATTATGTTTGTTGGGCCAAAGCCCATTCTAGCGGGAGGTGGCAATATTATTGTTTTCGTGAAACCCCAAAGGAAAAGGGAGGATACATTAGACGGCTGGAGGAGTGGACGACAGTAAAGAATCAGACGGCAATTTATTAGAGGAAGTTAGACGGCAGGAGAAAAAAGGGAGGAGAGGTCGATCAAGTCAAGAGAAAAGAAAAGGATTGGTTCGGGTTCAAGCCGCGATCAAGATTAAGTCCGGGTTTGATATTTATTAGTATTCAATTTTGTTAAGACTTTGTGTTTTCAGATTTGATACTATGTTTTATTTATTATTTGAGACTCATTTCTTTTTAGCGACTATGATTCTTGGCTAATCTTTCATGCTACCTGGGTTTAGATGAACTAGAGGATTGTAATGCGTTTTTGACATGATTATGGTTATTTAATGTGATTTACATAACTTTTCTTTGATACTGATCTTGATATTGCATGTTGGTATGTTTTGGTTATTTTATTAGTCAATAAATTCAGCGGTTTAGGCACAAAGAAATTCCCCCTAGACTTAGATTTAATTTAATTCGTTGATCTTAGGATTTTCGGGTTGAATATTGTGTTGAGAAATTGACCAAGTTGACTAATAATTGAAACCACTATATTAAAACTTGCATCCTCATCTTGTAACTCGAAAGACGATTAGGGTGAGCTAGGTTATTAGCTAATTATTGGTGGGTAGATTGGGTGACCGATAGCTCGGGCTCGTTTATTGCATCGTAATTAAGGTTTCCTGGGATTTCAATTATCAAAGTTGGGTTTGCTTTGCGATTTTGGGATCTTCTCTTAACATAACTGTCTCTGAGGTCAAAAGGATTCTATTTTCGTAGGATTTGGTATCGATAGCTCGAGCCGGTTCGTTCTAGCACTTCATATTTAGTCTTGTTTCTTCATTTGGGACATCTCTAGCGGGGGGTCAATTGAGGGAGTAGGATATTTAACCACTGTCACTGTTAGAGTAGCATTGCATGATTCTAGGGATTCGAAGCCTGGGTAGTTCTTTCTCATCATTGTCTCCTTCCTGTCACTTCTTGCTTGCTTGCCCTGTTATCTTGTTTTCTTGCTTTATTAGTTTATTAAAAAATCCTAAAAACACAAAATTAAAAACCAGTTAAGTAAGTAGTTGAGTCAGAGTCTAGTTTAGGGTCGCTAGTGTCTCGTGGGTTTGATACTCGGACTTCATTAGGCTTTACTACGTACGATAGGTACACTTGCCTGTCAGTGGTCTAGCATTTAGAGAGTCTTAGTTTATAAATTTAAAACTAGGGTGTCTAGATTAGGCTAGTTTTTTTTATTAGCTTTGACTGATCTTATTTGTTTAATTGGTCTTATTTGTAGTTTGAGTCTTAGGGTTTGTGTCTAGTAGTAGTGTGTCTAGTCGTTTTTGTTCATATTTTTTTTAGTTAGTTTTTTTTTTCTATCATGTGTTTTATCTGTGGAGGACCCCATTACACCAAATATTGTCCAAACGATTCAGGGTGTCCCATAGATTTCGATGTTAACCCTCTTATGCAGCCACAGTCATATCAGTCTTGGAATGGGCAACCTGAACGAACACCAGAGGACTTCCGTGACTGGGTTAAGGCTGCTAAGGAAGAAAGAGAAAGGGGAATTCGAGCCGCACTTGATAGTTTAAATTCACAGAGCTTAAAGAGCCAAGGCCGTTACACGTATGATATAAATGGAAATTATCTAGGATATCAAACGGCTGATGGTGAGATGGATTATACAATTTTAGATCCGGGGGGAGAAATGTGCATTGGGATCTCACAGTCAAGTAAATATTACGATTCTACTTTTAATTATTATAATTTTCATGAATCAGATTTACCCTTGTCTTGTGAGAATGATGTCGTGCAGGTTTCACATTTTGAGCCCTTGAATGAAGAAGATGAGGATCACACTCAGGAACCGGAGACGATAATGGACATTGAAGTCCCACCTCCGGTTCAGCAGGTCGTTAATTTCAGTTATTGGTGTCCCACGCCATGGGATATTGATGATGGATTTTGGAGTGATGATGATGAGGGGGTTGTAGAAGAGGCAGAGTTGGAGGTGCTCGACTACACCACAGTTGAAAAAGTTGAAGTTGAAGAAGAGCCACTAGACAAGATGGAAGATGCGAAAATTGAGGAGCATGTACCATCTTGGGAGGAGGAGTTTGGTGATGAGTTGGTAGGTTTGCCAACTCTTGAAGATGAAGAATTTGACCCGGTTAGCGATCTCGCCTATCTAGAGACATTACTTGTAGAGACGCCGACCATGGAGATCAAATATACACCAAACGTAGAAGAGATAGTGGCTGAGGAGTTTGATAGCCGACCCGTGGAGAAGTTAGAAGATGGACTGCCACCACGATCAAGAACACGGGAGAAGGCGAGAAAGTGCTTGGATCAACACCTTCTGAGGATTCAAGGATGGTACCGAAGAAAGAAGAAGGGGGAACCGTTTGCACAACACCATCCTTCTCGTTACATGCCACGAATCAGGTTTGGTCCAGGTAAGTTTAAGTATTGGTGGCCTGACCCGTTTGGAAATTTCAAAAGGTTTATAAATTCCACCATTAAAATTTTAATTAATAACAAGGAACGGGTGGAATTAAACGGGTTGGATAGAGGTTGGATCAAGGAGAAACCTCCTGATTAAATTCAAGTGTGGGGAGGTTTTGTAAAGTTTTGTAATTTTATATTTCGGTAGTTTGTAGAGTTTGTATAGAGTTGTAGTTTTTGTATTTTATTAGTTTTTTTTTTTGAGTCGGTACTGCTTTGGTTTTGCTTGTTTTTGTTAATGCAGGTTTGGATATGTACCACCCGTACTCAATCTCCATTCGGGTGATTTTGGAGCTGCTTATCAGATATCAGGCATTTTCCAAGTGTACCAGTCAGTGTCAGAGCCGATCGCGACCGAAATGCCATACGATCGAGTTGGATTGGACGAGAGTTTTGGAGCTTCCGCAATATAAAACCAGCTAAGTCCTTTCCAATTTGCCCTTAGTTTTTTTTATTTCTTATTTATTTTTAGTTTTTTTGAGTCGGTTTCCATCCTACATTGAGGGCAATGTAGAGTTTAAGTGTGGGGATGGGAAACTATCGTTTAGTGTCTAATTAGTAGAGTCTTGAGTCATAAAATTTGAAAAATTAAAAAAATTAAAAAAAATCAAAAAAAAAAAAACAAAACAAAACAAAAAAAGAAAAAAAAGGAATGGTTTTGCGAGTCCCGTCCTTTAGCGCGTAGAAAACGAAAAACCTTTTCAACACATCGGTCAAAAGCGGTTTAATTGTCGAATTTACGAGTCGAGAGCACATGTTTCTTTAAGTTGCGGGATAGTAGGTTGACTGAATCGTTTTTGGGAAGTAAAAGGGTTTGGGATGCCTAGGATAGTGGATGGAGCCGGAGAGTTAATTAGTTGTGCATTGTCGATATCGGTAGCCCTTATTTACTACATGATAGTGAGATTTGAGCCTTTATATGTTTCATATTTATATGTTCACTACTTTCGTTTCATGTGTGTTTACCAACTTTGTTGCATCACTTTAGAACTTGTGCGTTTTGATACAGTTTGAGACCTTCGGTTAGGATTTGGCATGGATATGATAGAGGCGTTAGGATCACCCTATTTGTGTAGCCTTTGTGTTTGACCCGTTTCACCACTACCCTTAGATGCACCACTTTGAGCCTAGCCATTCGTTTGTTACCCGTTTGTGATGTGATAACCGGATCGTATTGTGTTATTATTATCTTTATCTTGAAAATGAAAAAAAAAGGAGGAAAAAAAAAAGAGAAAATTGAAAATTGGAAAAAAAAAGAAATGAAAAAAAGAAAAAAAAAAGCAAGAGAAGAAATATAATAAAGTTGTAGGTCAAAATGACCAATATGTTAGTATTTGTTTCGTGCTTATCCGGTTTATCATGTGATTTTGTGTTTAGCCACTTATTTCAAAAAAAAAAAAAAAAAAAAAAACCCTACCTTTAGCCCTTACCTACCCAGTAAAGCCCTCTTGATCCGTGTTAAATTTTAACAATTAGGTGGAAATCTGATTGACGTACAAGCTTATGATAGTATGCTTCGTAGTTCGGTTTTGAGAGTTCACTCAAAATTACATATATATTAGCCGAGAGATGAGTGACATTGTGAGGG
Source organism: Helianthus annuus (assembly GCF_002127325.2). NCBI lineage: Eukaryota > Viridiplantae > Streptophyta > Magnoliopsida > Asterales > Asteraceae > Helianthus > Helianthus annuus. The sequence goes on along the minus strand of NC_035438.2, from coordinate 29,790,732 downwards.
GTGTTGACAGTGCATGATTGGTTGCTTGAAGGTGAGAAAAGTTTGATTAGGTAGGCCCGTTTTCATTTAAATATTATGATTCGTCACCTTTTGAACGTTGTAAGTCTTGTGAAACCGCTGTGTTTAATGATTTCGTAGTTCGCGTTATAACTTGTTCGAGACTTGCGTTATTGTTAAGTGTTTAAGTTGGACATATTGCTTAAGATTTTGCTTAGGGACAAGCAAAAGGTTAAGTGTGGGGATATTTGATATGGAGTAAAATATACATATTTGTCCCGTGTAAAGTGTATTATCATTGTATAGTTTTATTTGTTTTTATTTACTTTTTAGTGCTTTATATCATTATTTTGTGTTGGGTTAGGTCCTAGTGAAAATGGAGCAAAACGAGTAATATTGAAATAACCAGCCAGTTGGGCAGAGTAGGATGCTAGTGACCGAAGTAAAATTGTCGTATCTTTCTCGAGTGAGCCGAGCCCACTATCTCTAAATTATTATTTAGGAGGCTGCCATATTTTTAAGAATAGTGTACAAAAAGGAAGTTGTTGCATAGTATTATTATTATGGCCATATATGTTATTAAAGAAACAAAAGATGGCACATATGAATATATATCTTTTGAGGGAACGAACAGAAGCATTAGAAGGGATGTATTATTTTCATTGGCTGCCATCTATATAATTAATTAGTAAGGGGGCACGTGAATAATTGGGCATATGGAGAGTTTTGGACGGCTATTATGTTTGTTGGGCCAAAGCCCATTCTAGCGGGAGGTGGCAATATTATTGTTTTCGTGAAACCCCAAAGGAAAAGGGATGATACATTAGACGGCTGGAGGATGGACGGCAGTAAAGAATCAGACGGCAATTTATTAGAGGAAGTTAGACGGCAGGAGAAAAAAGGGAGGAGAGGTCGATCAAGTCAAGAGAAAAGAAAAGGATTGGTTCGGGTTCAAGCCGCGATCAAGATTAAGTCCGGGTTTGATATTTATTAGTATTCAGTTTTGTTAAGACTTTGTGTTTTCAGATTTGATACTATGTTTTATTTATTATTTGAGACTCATTTCTTTTTAGCGACTATGATTCTTGGCTAATCTTTCATGCTACCTGGGTTTAGATGAACTAGAGGATTGTAATGCGTTTTTGACATGATTATGGTTATTTGATGTGATTTACATAACTTTTCTTTGATACTGATCTTGATATTGCATGTTGGTATGTTTTGGTTATTTTATTAGTCAATAAATTCAGCGGTTTAGGCACGAAGAAATTCCCCCTAGACTTAGGATTTAATTTAATTCGTTGATCTTAGGATTTTCGGGTTGAATATTGTGTTGAGAAATTGACCAAGTTGACTAATAATTGAAACCACTATATTAAAACTTGCATCCTCATCTTGTAACTCGAAAGACGATTAGGGTGAGCTAGGTTATTAGCTAATTATTGGTGGGTAGATTGGGTGACCGATAGCTCGGGCTCGTTTATTGCATCGTAATTAAGGTTTCCTAGGATTTCAATTATCAAAGTTAGGTTTGCTTTGCGATTTTGGGATCTTCTCTTAACATAACTGTCTCTGAGGTCAAAAGGATTCTATTTTCGTAGGATTTGGTATCGATAGCTCGAGCCGGTTCGTTCTAGCACTTCACATTTAGTCTTGTTTCTTCATTTGGGACATCTCTAGCGGGGGGTCAATTGAGGGAGTAGGATATTTAACCACTGTCACTGTTAGAGTAGCATTGCATGATTCTAGGGATTCGAAGCCTGGGTAGTTCTTTCTCATCATTGTCTCCTTCCTGTCACTTCTTGCTTGCTTGCCCTGTTATCTTGTTTTCTTGCTTTATTAGTTTATTAAAAAAATCCTAAAAACACAAAATTAAAAACCAGTTAAGTAAGTAGTTGAGTCAGAGTCTAGTTTAGCGTCGCTAGTGTCTCGTGGGTTCGATACTCGGACTTCATTAGGCTTTACTACGTACGATAGGTACACTTGCATGTCAGTGGTCTAGTATTTAGAGAGTCTTAGTTTATAAATTTAAAACTAGGGTGTCTAGATTAGGCTAGTTTTTTTATAGACCACATTCTGCACATCAGTTCTCATGCAGCGAGACAAGGTTATAGCTTACGCATCTCGTCAGCTCAAAATCCACGAGAAGAACTATACAACCCATGACCTCGAGCTAGGCGCGATTGTCTTTGCATTGAAGATTTGGCGACACTACCTGTATGGCACTAAGTGTACGATCTACAGTGATCACAGGAGTTTACAACACATCTTTAATCAGAGAGAGCTTAATATGTGTCAACGCCGATGGGTAGAACTTCTCAATGATTACGACTGTGAGATTCGATATCACCCAGGCAAGGCGAATGTGGTTGCTGACGCGCTCAGCAGAAAGAGTTACGTGCTCAGTACTCGAAACATCAAAGCCCAGCACAACCTCGAAACCCTTATTCGTGAAGCTCAACATGCTTGCTTTAACGAGCGTAGGTTGAAAAGAGAGAGAATCTATCACGACGGAGCTCAGTTAGTAAGCAAATCAGATGGGATATTCTATTATCTGGACCGAATTTGGATCCCTAAGCGGACCGATTTGCGAAAGATTATCATGAACGAAGCCCACAAGTCCCGATATTCTATTCATCCCGGTGCAGACAAGATGTACCAGGACCTGCGTTATAAGTACTGGTGGCCGGGTATGAAAAGGGATATCGCTCTGTACGTTGGAAGCTGTTTAACTTGTGCAAGAGTCAAGGCTGAACATCAAAGACCTTCTGGCTTACTCGAACAACCGCCGATACCTATATGGAAGTGGGAGAGTATTGCTATGGATTTCATAACGAAGCTCCCACCCACGCCATCAGGTCACGACAGTATTTGGGTCATAGTTGATCGTCTAACGAAGTCAGCCCACTTTTTGCCGATACGAGAAGACAACAAGGTGGAACGACTAGCCCAAATCTACACCGACGAGATCATTCGTAATCATGGTACGCCTCGTGATATCATTTCAGATCGTGACGCTCGGTTCACTTCGCGATTGTGGGAAACGTTTCAAGCGGCCCTTGGTACGTCGCTTAATCTAAGTACTGCATTCCATCCTCAGACCGACGGACAGACTGAAAGAACGATCCGTACTCTTGAAGAGATGCTCCGAGCGTGTGTTATAGACTTTGGCGGTAGTTGGAACAAACACCTGCCATTGGTGGAATTCTCATACAATAACAGCTATCATGCCAGTATCCAAATGGCACCTTTCGAGGCTTTGTATGGTAGAAGATGTCAATCACCTATTGTATGGCACGAGATCGGTCACTCGCAACTAACCGGTCCCGAGATTCTATAAGAAACGACTGACAAAATCCACCAGATAAGAGACAACTTGGTAAAAGCTCAGAACAGACAGAAAAGTTACGCCGATAAAAGACGCAAGCCCCTTGAATTTGAAGTTGGTGACTACGTACTCCTAAAGGTATCACCTTGGAAGGGTGTAGTCCGATTCGGCAAGAAAGGGAAACTCGCGCCACGATATGTTGGACCTTTTAGGATTCTGGAAAGAATCAGAAAAGTCGCCTACAGACTCGAATTACCAGAGGAACTCAGTAACGTCCACCCGACTTTCCACGTCTCTAACCTCCGAAAATGCCTTGCTGATCATGATCTAATCGTACCACTCGACGATCTTCAGGTCAACGAAATGTTACACTTCGTGGAAAAGCCTGTCGAAATCATGGATCGCCAAACCAAGCAGCTCAGGCGCTCTCGTATCCCGATCGTGAAAATCCGATGGGAAGGCAAACGAGGCGCGGAGTTCACTTGGGAACTCGAAAGCGACATGAAGGCCAAGTACCCGCAGTTATTTAAATAAATAGATCTGAAGCATCAAATTGGTAAATCACGGTGTCGTGTAGCCTTCGAGCCTAATTTCGGGACGAAATTCCCTAAACAAAGGGAGGCTGTAACACCCCGTGTTTTCGAATGTCAAAGTCAAAGTCAAAGTCCAAGACAACTTTGACTTTCTTTGACTGTAAATAGTCGATTTTAAGTTTTAGTTGTATTATGTGGAGTAAGTGTTGTAATCAGCAAGAATCGAAGTAATCGAATGTGTTTTAACGCGAACCGACCTACGACTGTGAATGATAGGAAGTAACAATGCGATAAAGATAACTAATCAGTAATTAAACCGATCTAACAATCAATCGAACTCGAGACTCGAATTATGCGAATTGTGATATTGTTATATGTGTGTGTGTGCCTTATGTGTTACTTGTGCGTGTTTACTTTGGGTTTGGTGTGGTATTCAAGCAAATCAATCAAAAATCGAATCGAAACTCGAAAAGCAATCGAACTCAATCGAAACCGACATCGAAACGTTACTTGTAGAAGATTGTATGTTAGATATAGTGGTTGGGATTAAAAGTAATTTGACTAGGAACCCTATCGTATTCGTATCATCGTCCATCGAAATCGAAACGTCGAAAATCGTCGCAAGGTACTCGAAGTGCGTGGCGGATCGAACAGGAAGCATCCTGATCGAACAGGCCAGCCGATCGGCTAGCACCTTGCCAGCCGATCGAGCAGCCCACTCGATCGGAGCTCCCAGCCGATCGGCTGCCACTTTCCTCTTTTGGAAGCCTATAAATAGGGCTGTCATTGTCATACTTTCCATTTTTGGAAAGCTCTGACCGAACCAGCTATCTTCTTCACCTTTTCCTCAGATTTCTGTCAATCCCGGTAAGTTTTCACTCTAATTCTTGTACGTTTTTTATCATTACTTGATTCTACACCTTTCTATCTTTCAAAACTTGAATTCTAACCGTGAAATCACCAAGATCTAAGTGTTCTTGGGTGATGTCATCATGGCGTTCTTGAAGAACTTCAAACTTTGGCATCATTCAACCATGAATAGCTTAGATCTAACCGATTTCCACATAAACAAGTTAAGATCCATCATAGATCTAAACATTTTCATGATGTAAAGGATTGAAAGAAGGATTTCCAACTTTCTTTCAACTCTTTTACACTCAATGCCTTCAATCAATAGAAACGGAGCTTGAACCAGCTAACTAATCATTCAAATACTTAAAAGGTTCAAGATTCGGGTCCTATGAACAAGGTTCACCGATTTCGGGTTAAACTCTAAACCGACATTCCGAACCGTTCACCGGCCGGACTTGGGTGATTCCTGTTCGAGCCAAGGGAACAAGTAGGAACGAGGGTTATCATGGTTCAACACGTTGTCAAGATACCTTGAAAGAATGACAAATAAACAAACAGCCAAGTGTTAGACGAAAGGCCGACCAGGTCAGAAATGCTGGCCGAACGGCTAGGCTGTTCGAACAGCCCAGCCGATCGGACATGCCAGCCGATCGACCGGGCCAGCCGATCGGCTAGCACATGGTCCCACACTTTCAAACTTTTGAAGTATAGTATTGACGAAGTAATGTTCGACCGAATGGGTCACTCGATTGGTAAACATTACTGTTCGGATCATGAGATACTATGCTTCAACACTTAATCGTTTTCACAACTCGTTCGTAGTAGGGAATGTCAGCCGATCGAACAGACTGTTCGATCGAGTGACATTCAGTTGAGGACCACTCCTGAAGTTCCTAGCCGATCGAGTGAGCTAGCCGATCGAGCGAACCGCTCGATCGACCGACTTGAAAAGTAGGAACACTTCAGTGTCCTCAAATGCTGCAACGAAAACTTCAAAAGTTCAAATCCTCAAACACAAACACACCAGAGGAAGAAACAATCCACTCGAATAGCCCAGCCGATCGAGCCAACCGGCCGATCGAACAAGACTGTCCAATCGGGTATACCAGCCGATCGAACGGGCCGTCCGATCGAACCTGCTGTTCGATCGACCAGCCCATTCGATCCATCCATACTTGTTTACTTTTCCGCGTTACTTACCGTTATGCTATCGAACTATTCAGGCTAATCTTACTCTCAGCGCTCCCTTCAATCCATTATCAATCACTGTGAGTATACTCGAACCCTTTTTGCTTTAGCACTTTTGGGTGTTACATACGGTTACTTATCAAAATCACATCGAACACACTATACAAACTATCTGAACGCTAACCGATTGCATGTATTACATGATTAAATGTATGCTTGTTATTATGTTTACACGTGGAAAGCTGTCTACCTGCCTTAGCAACATAGTACTATAGTTTGACTCAGCACCCGTTCACACGGGGGTTGTAAAGGACAATCTACTTGCATGATTTACGGTGGTGATCATGTAGTGCGAACTGTCTCGGACAGTCAACCCGCAGTCATTGGTATTGATAGGTCCATGTCGATAATTTACATGCATCATTGCTCTCTGTGTACGTGCTGGTTATGCGTAAACCATTCAAACTCTATATACTATTATCAAACTTGTATGCTCACCTTTACATTATATGTATTGACTTTATTTTAACGTATGTGACAGGTGCTTAAGTTGCTAGGATGCTTAGGTGCATGGAGATGAAATCAAGGCTATGGAGTCTAGAAACAATAAACATTTGTCTGTAATAATTAAATCTGAGTTGTCGGAACGGAATTACTTGTCTTGTTGCTTTCTGTGATAACTTGTTATGTATTTGGGACACGGTATGGGACGTGTCATTCAAACTAAATTTATATGATAGTTGTTGTGGAAACTTCTGGACAATCTGTTTCGCTCAGTGCCGCGCCCCGATGATTCCGCCATCGGTTGGGGTGTGACACAGATGATCCCAGAAATTTATTTCATAGGACATAAATGTTAAAAAAAATCAGCCTAGTTCAGGTTGGATCAATCGGGTCACATGAAAAAAAAATAATTTCAGATGCTTAATAAAAATAAATAAATCATTATCAAACTCCACAATAGAAATAAAACTTTAATAAAATATGAATAAAATAATGCATGTGCGAGTTTATTACTTAACTAGTTTATAGTCCCGTGTCTTACATGGGTTGAATGATAAGATTGGTTATATTCGAAGAACAGAATAATTACAAAATTTGAATTATTCTTGATATTGCACATGTTAAAAATAAGTTTTGATATAAACACATATTACCCTAACATGAACTATCCATACCAAGTTAAAGACAATATAACATTACTCACTATAAATGACGTGTTTAAGCAAATACTTTATATTTATTTGTTACATTAGTAATAATAATTAGATATACGTAAAATATATATTTATATAACAATTAAATTTCTATATTATGTTATGATACGATACGATACGTAAAGAATGTGAAGAACATTCTTAAATCTTATCCTTATCTTGGGGAATGAGACAAAGTAGAAAAAAACCGATGAACACATAAAAGTTTCTTTAAAATTTTGGGATGATAATGAGAAGACTATTAAATCTTATGTGAGATAGAGTTGGTGGCTGAAAATGGTGGTGATGGAGATGGATTGTGATGGGTAATGGTATATTTAATTCTAATAAAAAAATTTCATTTAATGTCATTATAATATTCTCTTTTTCAATTCATTAATAATATTATTAATTAATTAATTTTTGTTTGAATTAATAGATAAATTCATCACAAAATATTTAGTTGAAATAATCATTTCACTACATTGTTTCTAATATATAAACTCAAATCCGAGTGTTATTATTTTACATATTTTTTGTGGTATTGATATGAAATATTGATGCATATAATTAAAAAAACATTTAAATAACGTAATATTGTAAAAATAACATTTTAATAATGTAACACCATGTTTCTTAGATAATAGCAATTATTTTCTCTCAAACTTGATTTACGCAAAACAGATAACGTAAACTAAACCATATGCTTATCCATTTTAAGAAATAATAAAATCATAAGTTTTAAAATTATAGATAATTTATATATTTTTTAATCATAAATTAGAATTAGAATTAGATATTAATTAAAAATATCATTAATATTAATGAATTGATGGAGAAAATGTCATGTGTGATTATGCTTATCCATTTTAAGAAGTAATAAAATCAAAGGTTTTAAAATTATAGATAATTTATATATTTTTTAATTATAAATTAGAATTAGATAATAATTAATTAATAATATCATTAATATTAATGAATTGATGGAGAAAATGTCATGTGACATTACTAAGAGTCTTTTATTAGAATTAGATAAAAAGTATGAAATAAAAATCATGTAAAAAATAACCTCATTTGTGTGTAGGGACCAACCACATTATATTTGTGCATAACTTGAAACAAATAGTTTTCAATAAATTATATATAAACTTAAAATGAAAGGTCGGTGCCTGTCACATCAGAGCCACTGCCTTCTTTTCTATATAATTAATTGTTTGGCATTCAGTAAATCAAATGTTGATCAAGTGGTTAACTATATGTTCGATAGAGTTGGTGGCTGAAAATGGTGGTGATGGAGATGGATTGTGATGGGTAATGGTATATTTAATTCTAAAAAAAAATTTCATTTAATGTCATTATAATATTCTCTTTTTCAATTCATTAATAATATTATTAATTAATTTATTTTTGTTTGAATTAATAGATAAATTCATCACAAAATATTTAGTTGAAATAATCATTTCACTACATTATTTCTAATATATAAACTCAAATCCAAGTGTTATTATTTTACATATTTTTTGTGGTATTGATATGAAATATTGATGCATATAATTACAAAAACATTTAAATAACGTAACATTGTAAAAACAACATTTTAATAATGTAACACCATGTTTCTTAGATAATAGCAATTATTTTCTCTCAAACTTGATTTACGCAAAACAGATAACGTAAACTAAACCATATGCTTATCCATTTTAAGAAATAATAAAATCATACGTTTTAAAATTATAGATAATTTATATATTTTTTAATCATAAATTAGAATTAGAATTAGATATTAATTAAAAATATCATTAATATTAATGAATTGATGGAGAAAATGTCATGTGTGATTATGCTTATCCATTTTAAGAAGTAATAAAATCAAAGGTTTTAAAATTATACATAATTTATATATTTTTTAATTATAAATTAGAATTAGATAATAATTAATTAATGATATCATTAATATTAATGAATTGATGGAGAAAATGTCATGTGACATTATTAAGAGTCTTTTATTAGAATTAGATAAAAAGTATGAAATAAAAATCATGTAAAAAATAACCTCATTTGTGTGTAGGGACCAACCACATTATATTTGTGCATAACTTGAAACAAATAGTTTTCAATAAATTATATATAAACTTAAAATGAAAGGTCGGTGGCTGTCACATCAGAGCCACTGCCTTCTTTTCTATATAATTAATTGTTTGGCATTTAGTAAATCAAATGTTGATTAAGTGGTTAACTGTATGTTCTTTTGACCTGCAGGTAACGTTTTTGAAGCGTGTTTCTCTTCTTTTGGTAAATAGTGTTTTAGGGTTTTGTTAGCTTTAGGCCTGACCCAAGTAAAGTTATAATTTTCGTCTAATGCTTTTTGCTATGTTATTAACTTTTTTTTTTAATTTCCAATGATAAAAGCTTAAGCCTTCTATATAACCCTTGTAGTTCTCTAAATTTCAATTTCTTCCTACTTAAAGAAATTAATTGTTATGATTACTCATATTTAACATGCTGACGTTATTATTATTCAACTTGATAACTAATGTTTTAACAATAATATTTTTCAATCAAAATTTCATCTTGCTTGGAACTCACACCGTTATTGTCGTGAACCAAATACCATATCACTAAACCACTAGATCATAAGTGTTTTTTTAATTATTTAACTAAATACTTTGTAATTGATGAATATAATGTCCCTTAATGTGAAAAGTCATTTAATTCTTTTATTTAAATAATAAAAAATCAACTATTCGAACACGTATCGTCGTATCGATCAGTTTTGGCACATTAAGTATTGTGGTTTTTTGCTTTTTGTTGATATAGCGATTGATGATACCGGTACCTTACCAATCTCGTAACAAACCAAACCAATATTGACTGAGTACAAGACAAAAAAAAACCACCCTAATCTTTCTAAATTGACAAAACAACCCATTTACTTTAGAAAATTTGAGTTACTGTACATTTTTGACACTACTAAGTCTTGATGCAAAGCTAAGGCTGGTGTAGTGGTTAGGTGGAACCCTCACTAAATGAACCAACTCGGGTTCGATTATGTTTCCTTTGTAAACACAATGCTTTAAATTGGATACGTCGAAACACACGTTTTCGTATGTTTAATGCATCATATAACATGTTTTCAACTATAAAAAACTAAGACGTCACCGCCGCAACGCGCGACGTAGGACAACAATTTAGTATAAATCAAAATCATAATATTGACATATCACATTGACAACCCTATAACTAAGGGTAAGGTTCAAAACATAGTCTCCTAAAAATAGAAAGTCATAAGAAAAGTATCAAATGGACTCTGGGTTCGATTTTGGGGGTTTTCCCCCACAAGGGGCATTTTGCATTTGGTTCGGGTTCAATTCCTACAAGAGCGATAAGGCTCAGAGACCATTTGCATTTGGTCTTAGGTTCGATTCTCATAAAGAGGTTTTCCCAGATTTATTAGGTTTACTCTTGAATTGGTGAACATGATTACCTAGTGGAGATGGATATGATTGGGTGGTTTTCGCTGGTGGCACAATGATATTTTAGTGGTCCAAATTAAGGACTCTGATTGACCTCATACAAGCATTCATTTAGTCACGTAATACATGCGGTAACGATTAGCGTTTAAAGTAATTGAGTAGTGTGTTCGATTGTGATTTAGAATAAGTAACGTATGTAACACCCAAAAGTGCTGAAAGCAAAAAGGGATCGAGTATACTCACAGCGGTTGATGGATTGAAGGGAGCGCTTGAGAGTAGGGTTAGCCTGAGTAGTTCGATAGCATAACGATAAGCAATGCATAAAACGGAAACAAGTATTGGAGGGTCGGACGACTTGGTCGATCGCACGGTAGGTCCGATCGGACGGCTTCACCGTTCGGTTAATTATTCCGTTCGGAAAAAAGCCTGTCCGGTCGGTCGGTAGGCCGATTGGAGGGGCTGTTCGAGTGGATTGTTTCTTCCTTTGAGTAAGATGTGTTTGTGTATGATAGTTTGACCTTTTGAGGTTTTTGTTGCAGTATGTGAAAACATTGAAGTATCTTTACCTTTCAGGTCGGTCGATCGAACGGTTGTCCGTTCGGCCGGCTGCCCGATCAGTTAGGTACTTCAGCAGCTAAGTTCTTAGCAGGGTGTCACCTGATCGGACAGCTGTTCGATCGGGTGGCACTCCTAGTGCATTGAACACGTTGAAAATCGACCAAGTGTTGAAGTATAGTATCTTATGATCCGAAGAGTAATCCAAATCGGACAGCTTGACAGATCGAACAACAGTTCGTTCAATACTAGACTTCATGAAATTGTTTAAGTGTGGGTCCATATGCTAGCCGATCGGCTGGCCTGGTCGATCGTTCAGCATCCTGACCTGATCAGCCTGTTCGTCTAACACTTGGCTGTTCTGATGGTTTGTCGTTATATCGAGGTGTTTTGACAACAAGTTGAACCATAGAACCCTCGTTCTTACTTGTTCCTCCTGATCGGACAGGAATCACCCAAATCCGGCCGGTGAACTGTTCGGAACAGAGTTTAACGTTCAACCCGAAATCGGTGAACCTCGTGGATAGAATCCAGATCTTGAGTCATGCAACCACCAGAGTGATTTGCAAGTCGGCACAAGTTCCGTTTCTACTAGTTTTGAAGGCATTGAGTGTAAAAGAGTTGAAAGAAAATTGGAAAACGATCTTTCAATCCCTTTTCACTGTGCAAATGTTTAGATCTATGAAAGATCCTTGTTTATTTATGTGGAAATCGGCTAGTCTAGGTGATCCTTGGTGGATTGAAGCCAAAACATGAAGTTCTTCAAGAACACCATGATGACATCATCCTAGAACATTTGAATCTTGATGGTTTCACGGTATGAAATCAAGATTTGAAAGATAGAAAGGTGTAGGAGTGCGTGTAGATCAAGAAAGTACAAGATTTAGGATGAAAACTTACCGGAATCGAGATAAATCTGAAAAAAAGGAGGGGAGCACGAGCTGGTCGGTTAGAGGTTTCCAAAAGTAGAAAGTTTGAGAGTGACAAGGGGTATTTATAGGCTGCCAAAAGTGGAAAGGGCTGGCCGATCGGCCAGGCATCCCAATCGGACAGCAGTCCGGTCGGCTGGGCTGTTCGATCGGCTGATAGCCTGATCATTCAGCTGCCTGATTCGAGTGTTCGGTGCGACGAGTTGTGATATTTCGATTTCGAGTGGGGACGATGCGGATACGATAGAGTTTTCCTATTCAAATTACTTTTAATCCCAACCACTATATCTAAAATACAATCACCTATATCTCGCGCTGTTTCTTCTCCACCAATTATCATGATTCGATTTCGATTGAGTTCGATTGGGTTTCGAGTTTCGACTTGAGTCTCGATTGATCACCACACATAACATAAAGTAGGCACGGACAAGTAACACATAAGGCACACACACACGTATATTAACACCAAAATTCGCGTAATTCGAGACTCGAGTTCGATGATGATTAGATTAGTTCGATTATTGATTAATTGACTTTATCGCATTGTTACTTCCTATTATTCACAGTCGTAAAGCGGTTCGCGTCGATAAATAAACTTCGATTAATTCGATTTTTAGCATATACTCCACATAATACAACTAACGTAATCGTAAACACAAAATAGACTAATTACGGTCAAAGGAGTCAATCTTGACTTTGACTTTGACTTTGACATTCGGTAACACAGGGTGTTACATCAAGTGGTTAACTGTATGTTCTTTTGACCTGCAGGTCACGTTTTCGAAGCGTGTTTCTCTTCTTTTGGTAAATAGTGTTTTAGGGTTTTGTTAGCTTTGGGCCTGACCCAAGTAAAGTTATAATTTTCGTCTAATGCTTTTTGCTATGTTATTAACTTTTTTTTTTTTAATTTCCAATGATAAAAACTTAGCCTTTTATATAACCCTTGTAGTTCTCTAAATTTCAATTTCTTCCTACTTAAAGAAATTAATTGTTTTGATTACTCATATTTAACATGCTAACGTTATTATTATTCAACTTGATAACTAATGTTTTAACAATAATATTTTTCAATCAAAATTTCATTTTGTTTGGAACTCACACCATTATTGTCGTGAACCAAATACCATATCACTAAACCACTAGATCATAAGTGTTTTTTAATTATTTAACTAAATACTTTGTAATTGATGAATATAATGCCCCTTAATGTGAAAAGTCATTTAATTCTTTTATTTAAATAATAATAAACCAACTATTCGAACACGTATCGTCGTATCGATCAGTTTTGCCACATTAAGTATTGTGGTTTTTTGCTTTTTGTTGATATAGCGATTGGTGATACCGGTACCTTACCAATCTCGTAACAAACCAAACCAATATTGACAGTACAAGACAAAAAAACCACCCTAATCTTTCTAAATTGACAAAACAACCCATTTACTTTAGAAAATTTGAGTTACTGTACATTTTTGACACTACTAAGTCTTGATGCAAAGCTAAGGCTGGTGTAGTGGTTAGGTGGAACCCTCACTAAACGAACCAACTCGGGTTCGATTATGTTTCCTTTGTAAACACAATGCTTTAAATTGGATACGTCGAAACACACGTTTTCGTATGTTTAACGCATCATATAACATGTTTTCAACTATAAAAAACTAAGACGTCGCCGCCGCAACGCACGACGTAGGGCAACAATTTAGTATAAATCAAAATCATAATGTTGACATATCACATTGACAACCCTGTAACTAAGGGTAAGGTTCAAAACATAGTCTCCTAAAAATAGAAAGTCGTAAGAAGAGTATCAAATAGACTTTGGGTTCGATTTTGGGGGTTGTTCCCCACAAGGGGCATTTTGCATTTGGTTCGGGTTCAATTCCTACAAGAGCGATAAGCAGGGCCGGCTCAACGCTTATGGTGGCCCAAAGCGAATTCAAAAAGTGGGGCCCTTTACAAAGAAAAAAAATATATGATTTAACATGATCAACTACAAGAAAACTCAACAGATTTACACTTTGTTTAACATAATAAGAGGAATCGTTGTCCAAAGGATTTGTGTGATTAATTTATAAATATGAAAGAGATAATGCTAATCGCCTCATTAAAACATGACATCAAACACGAAGGAAATTAGATAGTTGTAGGACAGCATTCGGCTTTTAGAGGCTAAAGAGGTTGTCCTTTCGTTAAAAAAACTAAAAGCTGAAAATGATTAATTTCATAGCTGCTTAGATTCGAACCAGAATCTTCACATCAGCCTGTTGGATATCTTATCGATAAACTAGTGCAGCAATATTTGACAAAGCCATTAAATTATACATCAATATATTAGATTTGTATAGCTATTTTTCTAAAATGGAGGCCCTAAAACTTTGGAGGCCCAAAGCCCTTGCTTCATTTGAATGGCCCAAGGGCCGGCCCTGGCGATAAGGCTCAGAGACCATTTGCATTTGGTCTTAGGTTCGATTCTCATAAGGGGGTTTTCCCAGATTTATTAGGTTTCCTCTTGAATTGGTGAACATGATTTGCCTAGTGGAGATGGATATGATCGGGTGGTTTTCGCTGGTGGCACAATGATATTTTAGTGGTCCAAATTAAGGACTCTGATTGACCTCATACAAGCGGCATTGGAATCGCCTCGTCGAACTCTACAATATGATATCGTAGGTTTTTCGCTTTTAGATTTTAGAATTTTTTTAAGATCATTGTATTTTTTTTATTTAGTATTATGTCTTTTCTTTATTTACATTATTATATCTTTTTTCTTTTACATTATATTATTTTTTTCAGTATACCTTATCATTTTTAGTAAGATTCCTTTACCCTGTTAAACTAATTCTTACAAAAATAAGCAAACTCCTTGAATAAAAAAAAAAAACTACGACCGACCGAGGTGAATAATATCAATCAGTCGCGCCTAAACGGTTATAAACTTTGATAGATACATCATCCTTTGACGAACTTTCTCTATACGCGTCACTGTTCATACCTTTTTCTGCATCCCAATTTCTTTTTTACGCGTCAACAACAGTTCACCTCATTCCTTTACACACTAAAATCAAACCTTTTCTTGATGCTCGATCAATCCGATTCAGTAGCAACTTCGATTCTGAGTTGAAATTTCAAAAAAATGGAAGCTTTAAGAAGACAAGCTAGCAAATTTAGGGAACAAGTAGCCAAACAGCAGCAGGTATGTTCATTAACTCTTTTAAGTTTAGTTAACTTAATGATTTATTGTTTGTACTATAGTTTGTTTGTGTTAAATTTGGTATTTTAGTTATGATTTCTTCTTATTACTCTTAAAGGAGGCAGTTTGTTTGATTATTTTTATTTGCTTTTGCCCTAGTTGTTTTTTTTTTAATTTATTTTTTAAGTTTGTGGGTGTAATTTTGTGTATTGGTGATGGAAAACTGCTTATGTGTTGTAATTGAAGAGATTATACATGAAAAGAATTTGCCCCTTTTTGTTGTGTTTGTAAAAGGTTGCATCTTCTTTTTTTTTTTTTTTTAATTTGAAAAATTAGACTGGTTGACTTATGATCAATAACTGTACTGTCAATTGAAAATTTGGTCAACTTTATGTGAGATTGAATATTGTCTACATGCTTTTGTTACTGGCAAATTGTGATATATGTAGCTTTTAAAATTTAAATTAGGTTTGTTGGTGTTTGCCAGCTGTTTTAGATTTTAAATATTGAGTTTGAGCTTGAAATTGTGTTTTTTTGGCTCTGAAATTCTTGAAAATAGTCATTCAGCATTGGTATTCTTTAGGTGAGCTAGTTAAAATAAAAAGAAAATTTATTATTAACGAGACGTATAGAATTTTAATTTCTGATAGTTTGCTTTAAGCTTACAGCTCCATCATGTAGGTAGACTATTTCGCTAGTGAGATTATATGATCATCATCATCATACTCAGTAAATCCCACCAATAGCAAGGCTAAGGTAGGGTCTGAGGAGGGTAAGATGTAGACAGTCTTACCTCTACCCCGTAGGAATAGAGAGGCTGCTTCCAGTGAGACCCCTGGCTCGATAGTAGTTTTGCATCAAGCCTTGGACATAAGGCACATAACACTCAACAATTGGGACAAAAGCCGGTTAATGCATGTACCCTCTTGTCTTTCGGCTATCAACGCCACCCCATGATGCATAATTAACCATCCGCCGCTTTTAACGTTATTTTCACGAAATTAGTAAAATAACGTTAAAATTAGTGCAATTTCACTTTTTCCCCCCGAGGGCCACACATATATACATTATATGTGCACACCGCAAGCGGGGCGTTTGAGATTATACGATCTGTTTGTTAATTTGGAGCTATATCAACAGGCTTCGTTTGAAATAGTAGCTGTTTGGGTGGTTTCACTTTGTATAAGCTATCACGTACACACACTGTCTTAGTCTCTTAGATGCACTGGTAACTGCACCAACACGAGTTTCATCTTAAGAAAAAAATTTATCGTCATTGGCGGGACTCTGCTTTTTGGCAGGCTGTATTAAGCCGACTGGGTAAAGATGCTGAAATATTCGATGAAGAAGAACTTCGGTGTCATCAGAAACTTCAAGATCTTTATAAATCTACCAGGGAGACTAAGGTATACTGTTCCTTTCTGACGTTTTTATATTGTTTAGTTCTTTTCTTCTCGTGTAACAATCAAGAACCAATGTATTTCTGATGTAATTAACGCTTTAGTTTCTTTACATGCCAGCATTTCCAAAAGGACATTGTTCGTGGTGTTGAAGGGTTTATTTCAATAGGCAAAAAGCAAAATCAAATAGGTATATGTTTCGGGGATTTCATTGGCTCTTTTATTTCTTATAAGTGAAATATAAATAGTTTACTCGGCATGTTTTAGAAAAAAGGTTTGCTGAAGATTGTCGCAAATATGGGACCGAAAATGTAAATCCTGGTTTCCCCCTTGTAAGAGCTGCTACGGAACTTGGCACTTCACGTCATTCTATTGAAGACAAGCGGGAAACTATGCTTGAGATACTTAACCACCAGGTAGCTTTTTTTTCTTCTAGAGTAAAATGCCATTTTCGTCCCTCAGGTTTGGTCAGTTTTGCGACTTTCGTCCAAAGGTTTGTTTTTCCGCATCTGGATCCAAAAGGTTTGAAATCTTGCCATATTCATCCGGCGCGTTAACTCCATTCATGATTCTCCGATAAGTCAGGGTTTTTTCGTGTTTTTTGTTAACCTAAAGGGCAATTCGGTCTTTTTCACTTTATGTAAAAAGACTGAATACCCCTAAAAAAGTCTGTATTGCCCTTTAAGTTAACAAAAAAGACGGAAATACCCCTGAATTAACGGAGAAATATGGAAGGGGTTAACGAGCCGGATGAAGTGACAAGATTTCAAACATTTTGGATCCAGATGCGGAAAAACAAACCTTTGGACAAAAGTTGCAAAACTGGCCAAACCTCTCCTCAGGGACGAAAATGGCATTTTACTCTTTCTTTTATTTGTATTTGACAATGTTTTAAAATTTCGTATGTGGTGGTTTTGTGTATTTATTCGCTAATATAGATAGTACAAACACATACATATGCTCTTTACACGTGTCTTATTATAGTGAGCCGCTTAACTTTATTCAAGTCCTTACTAACCTCATTTTCTTGAAGGTATCCGAGCCGTTAAAAGCATCAATAAAATCAGCTTCATTGGAAGATGCTCGCCACTTGGCACGCAGTTGTGATAGACTCCGCCAAGAAGTTGAGAGTCAGGTATGTTTCAGTTCCACATACTTAACATATATATACACCCCCACATACTTAACATATATATACACATGTACATATGTATGCAAGTATGGGGGTGTGTGCACGTGTAAATTTGATTGAGATGTACGTTTTGGTCAGGCAGTGGAAGTATTAAGGCGGCAAACAAAGGTCCGAGATCCTACTCCAGAGAGTGCGTTAAAACTTAAAAACATGGAAGCACGGTTAAGTGAGCTCCGATCTTCGATGATCACACTTCAGAAAGAAGCAATCTCCGCGATGTTGTCGGTAGAGGAACAACAACAACAAATAACCTTGCAAAAGCTTCTTATGATAGTAATTTTTCACTCATCAGACTGTATTAAAAGAATTCATATACATGAGGGGTTTTACTTTGTGGAGAACATTAGTTTCGGGTGAATTCTTATAAAGTCGTTCAAATTTGTAGGTGGATGCCGAAAGGTCTTATCACCGCCACGTTTTGTCTATTCTAGAGGAGCTACATGCTGAGGTCAGCATTATGTACCCTATCTTCATGTTGTTAGCTAGAACCGGATGCTCTATAACTTACAACAGTTGATTTAAATCTTTTTTTATTGGTGTTAGCTGATTTTGGCAAAGCATATGCAAGAATCATCGTCTCAATCTGCTACCGAGAAAGATGTTATTGTTCCATCTGGCGACATCACTCAACGCGTACACAATGAAAATAAAGATTATGATTATTTTATTGGAAAGGTAAAGGTTGAGTAGTGTTTATAACTGTTTATAATCTAACTTCATTGCAGTTCTTGTTGTTTTGAGTAAATTCAGTCATTCGTGTTTATTCATTTGGTTCATTTGTCTTGTTAGGTCATTCATCCATTTGATGCTCAAGCAGACGGTGAGCTGAGCTTAAATGTTGATGATTATGTTATAGTTCGCCAGGTACCGCTCTGTTGCTACGTATGGTATTAAGTAATGCAAAATCAGAAGGCCGGGTGATGGGTCAAAAGGGGTAATTAATAACATCAGCCAAAAAGGGTCGGTCAAGTAGACCCATAAAAACTAATGCGTTAAATATGATCATAAAAACTACATTGCTACAATATAACAGTTATAATCTTAATTTTGGGATAAAGCTGTTAGGAGATTGTGTGCTTCAACAAAAACACATTGGGTGACTTCCGACCCGTTTGGCCTTTTTTTTTATTTCTAGTTAATTTTTATTTTACGCATGTGGAATTGTCAAAGATTAAACATAATCTAAATCGACTCATAAAGATAATACAATACTTTTTTTTGATGTATCAATTGTGTCAGATTGTTGTGTACGTTTGGATTGTTACTTGATAGGTGTCTCCTAATGGATGGTCCGAAGGGGAGTGCAATGGCAAGATTGGTTGGTTCCCGTCAGCTTATTTAGAAAGGCAAGATATTCAAAAGAACTAGGTAATTAAGGTGTATATAGAAGATGTATACACAGCTGCATGTCAAAAGCTAATGTATAAGTTGTATAAATGTAATTATTTGTACTTTGGGTACTTGTATATTGGAGTGATAAAAAATCTATATGTATGGTATAAGTTATATCATACGGTACAGTTTTTTAATCCGGTTCTAAGATTAAAGTCATCGCGGGAGCAAGGGGATGTCAAGGAGGTCCACTAACACTTGTCACCAGCATTAGTAGTGGGATCATGCTTTGCCAGTGTTTGAAGTTAGTATAATCATGAAGAATGTAAGCTCTGTTGGTGAGGAGCCTCTTTATTCTGTAGGCATAATATGATGGTTTTTGGCTGCTTTTAGATCTTACAATATTATTATGTAATAGTTTGGTAAATTCTTTGTTTTTTTATCCCTTTGAATTTCATTATAGATATTTACTTTTTTTAGAAAATTGCAAAAGGATATTTTCTTATTTTACATTATAGATATTTAATTTTTTAGAAAAATGCAAAAAGTTATTATATTATTTTAATAATGAAATAAATTAGTTATTTATAGCAACTTTTTTAATAAATAGATAAAATAATCTTTAGGGTGGAGGGTATGGTTCAATCACTCTAGGGTGTTTGAGTGATTCTCTAACCAACAATATTATGCCATGTCAAGTCCCCATTCCACTCCCAATTTTGCACTCAATCACTAGGTATGGTTCAATCACTCTAGGGTGTTTGAGTTATATATTTTTTATTTTCTAGAAATTATACATTATGCATAAATAAATAAAACATATTTTAAACTAAATAAAAGTACTTTTAATTAAAAAAAACATATTACATACTTAAAACTAGAAAATTAAACAATAATAAACCTAATATTTAGAAATTGCATGGCCAATTATATTTTTTTTGCGATATCTCATTTTCGCGCTAGAATAAACGGCAACATCTCGGGTGAAGCATGGTCGTGTGGCTTAGTAAATGTCTCCAAATCCAGATCATACAAAAGTTGTTTCACCGCCTCGCGTTGTTCCGCCACTAACGCTATGGTGTCTTCCTCGCGTTTCTTTCTTATATTCGTCAACTCTATCGCCCGTGCTTTTTTTTCTTCTTTCATAAGAGTGTATTGCGCGAGTTTCTCGATCAAAGTCGTTTTGCTATCGGTTGTTGATGTTGCGGGCCTCTTTTCTTTCTTTTTTTTGTCTTGTTGGTGAGGGGTCTACGTTTATGTCCGGTATATCGCTATTGAACTCAGTTCCCGGTGTACCCGTATTGTAGTTATCCGAATCGGACGACTTTCTTTTTTGTCCTGAACTTCCACTATCTTCACCCAACAATGGTACTGATGCCCATTTGTCATGTTTACGAACGACCTCCCATGCCTTAATATGTTGAAAACCACTCAGATATTTTGATTTGAAATCACTTAAAGCCCTATTCGTGACGTCGACGTCGCCACACTCACAATAGAAGTTAGCACTCATCCAATCATCTTAAAAAATAGAAAAAATTACACCGTTGGTCCTTGTGGTTTCTGTCAAATTTCAATATAGGGTGCTAATAGTTTTTTGTTACAAAATCAGGTATTAACTTTCTAATTTGTCACAATATTGAGTACTAAGGTCAAACCTTGTTAACTTTTTTTATTAAGTCTTAATAAAATGACTAAAATGCCCTTTAATAAATAGAGAGTCTATTTTTAATTAATTATATTTAACTAAAGTAATTTAGAGTTTTATTTATATTTATATTTTTTATATTTTTCTGTTTTATTTATATTTTTTTATAAAATTAAATGGATTTGAAGTTTATTATTTATAAACTTTGAGTTTATATATAATATTATATAGACTAAGTTAAAAAGTTTATTTTACTAGCATGTTATTATATATAAACTCAAAGTTTATAAATAATAAACTTCAAATCCATTTAATTTTATAAAAAATATAAATAAAACAGAAAAATATAAAAATATAAATAAAACTTTACCTTATTTTAGTCAAATATAATTAATTAAAAAATAGACTCTCTAGATATTAAAGGGCATTCTAGTCATTTTAGTAAGATTTAACAAAAAAAATTAAAAAGGTTTGACCTTAGTACTCAACATTGTGACAAGATTTGACCTTAGTACTCACCATTGTAACAAATTAGAACATTAATACCTGATTTTGAAACAAAAAACTATTAATACCCAAAATTGAAATTTGACAAAAATCACAAGGACCAACGGTGTAATTTTTTCTAAAAAATAGCACCTTGTTTATTAATATTACTATTACTATTTCTTATTAATATTCGAAATTGGCTAAATGCTAAATATACCCTTCTTTTTTACTTGATTTGATTGATATTACTATTGATGTCTTTCATGGTCTTCAAAATTCTAGTCGTCTTGTTAGAGAAAACTTTATCATTCCTAGCCTTCCAAATACACCAACAAGTCATGAAAATAATGTCTTGAAGAACTTTCTTCCGCCATCCCAAATTATAGCATGTTTGTGCAACAAGAGAAGTTCATGAACCAGAAAACAAATATCAGATAAACTTCGCACTAACTACTCACAAAATGCCAAATAGCTACGCAAAATAGCATGAACATGTGGTCAGTGATTTCGTTGTGTTCGGTACAATACCTACAAGACACCGAGCATGGAACAAAATATTCTTCATCGACCTCACGAGAATTTCTCATTGGTGTAAAAAAAATATATATATATTTTTTTTTAATAACAAGAAACTTTTAATGTTTAAAAATGACAAAAAAATAATATAAAATTGAGAAAAGGTAAACAGTCAACCCGGGAAAAAGCGTTACCTATCGCCGCATACGCAAGCGATGAGGTCAGATCGTTCCCCCTTCGCCGCCTTCAACACACCGACGTCCTCCGCCTATAAACCTTCCATTTCATATCCACAAATTCTGTATTTCTTTCAATCTCTCTCTCTCTCTCAAAAAAATATATATAGAAAAAAATGTTAGGGTTAAGATGCAATGCCTGCAACAAAGAATTCACCGATGTAAAAAGTCAGAAGACCCATTACAAGTCTGAGTGGCACCGCTACAACATCAAACGCAAGGTATAAATTCATCTATACTATACTCCAGCCAGCCAGCCAGATAGATATGTTGTAACCTTAATATTTGATATGAACATTTGATTAGTTACAGTAATTAGTGTTGGTCTTTGAGATATCAGATTGTGTGAAACTTAGAATTTATCAAGAAATTCTATGTTATTTAGGAGTCAAAATTAGAAATCAAAGTAGTACAAGAAAAAAAAGTCAAACTATATCGAATGCGGGTAAAATGGACCTGACAATTAACGATTTGGTATCCGACATTTAGGTAGTTAAGAACAGTTAAATAACCGTCATATTCTTGGGTATAAATACTCCTGCATGTATGTAACATGATATAGTGTGTGTTTTATTGTTGTCCCTATATTTTCTTCAATAGTTCCTGCACAATTATGTGCAGAGTCTTTTTTTCAATTGTAATGATCTTAACATGATGAACAATCTTGGTCAACAGATTGCAGGGGTTCCAGGAGTGACAGAAGCGCTCTTCTTAGCCAGACAGTCCGCGCTAGCTAAAGAGAACAGTAAGCTGCACGAGACGCCTATGCTGTATACGTGTGGCCTATGTGGCAAAGGATATAGAAGTTCAAATGCTCATGCTCAGCATCTAAAATCTAGGGTTCATACAGCATGGGCCTCTCAGGCTGATCATCAAAGTGAGAGTACTGCAATAATAAAGCCACTTCCGACCCGTGTGGCGAATAAACTTCCCCAACACGACGATGAAGAAAGTGATGAATGGGAGGAGGTTGACCAAGATGTTGACTTATTGTATTCGAATCATAATGAGATGGATGGATCATTATCCTCTGATGTGGATATGGATGAAGGCGAAGAGGAGCTGGATCCGACGTGTTGCTTTATGTGTGACCAAGAGCATAAAACTATTGAAAGCTGCATGATTCATATGCACAAAAGTCATGGTTTTTTCATACCCGATGTCGAGTATCTGAAAGATCCATATGGCTTTTTTACTTATCTTGGACTCAAGGTTAGACACATGAAGCAGCCGTTTTGGTGTTAAATATGAATGTAGAAGTGTTGTGTTGCATAGATTTACCATATGTCTTGTTGTGATGATTTTGCAGGTGAAGCGCGATTACATGTGTTTGTATTGCAGCAGTAGTTGCCAACCTTTCAACAGTTTAGAAGCGGTTAGGAAACACATGGTGGCAAAAGGTCATTGCAGAGTGCACTATGGTGATGGTGATGAAGGAGAAGCTGAGCTGGACGAATTCTATGATTATAGCAGCAGGTACTTATTAATTAATCTGTTATTTCATTATCTTGCGGTTCAATTTATGTAATTTTGTGATTATGTCATTGACAGACACTAATGATTGGTTGATTTATTTTCTCTTGTTATTTTAGCTATGTAGATGGAAATGGGACGCAGCTCGCTACTCTTGATGTCGGCGGTGACCGCATAGAACTTGGAAGTGGTGGATCTGAACTCATTATTACTAGATCAACTGATGATGGAATATCTACAAAAGCAATTGGTTCCCGGGGATATATACGTTATTATCGTCAACAACCACGTCCATCTCCAAATAGCATTGCCACTACAGCTGTGCTAGCTGCTAGGTAAACCTAAGCATCCCACCATTTTTGTATAAAATTAACGATGGCAAGATGGGTGGTTTGGGTAACGGGTCAATATGAGTTTGGGTTCAAAATTTGGTGCGGGCCGGGTTAAAATGTTGGTTGGGTTGACACTAAGGGTGTAGGGAGTGGTTAAACACTTTGAGTGGCAAACTAAAAAATCAACCAATGAGAGTGTGCCATGTCAAAGTGGTAAACTATGCTCAAAATGTTGGCAATGGTTTAGACACTTGGTGAAGTGGTAAACTATTTTTTTTAAAAAAAGGAAAAAGGTGTGATTGGTTGAGATTGGATTGGACCCCACCCCACAATACCCTCTCTCTCACATCCCTCCCTCTTCCCGAATCGGCATCCACTCACCGATTTTACCCCCCTTTTCGGCAAATGGTGTTCGGCAAACAAGTTGGCATTGGTTTGCCAATCGGTAAAGTGGGTTTACCACTTTCCACACCGTACACCCTAATGTACTTTTGGGGTCAAACAAACTGTTGTTTAAATTCGTAATATCAACCGGTTCTAATCAAAGATGAATTGTAGTTGATTTGTGTTCTGTTTTTTCCTTTGTTTTTGGTCTGAAGTGTTGTTCTAATGTGCGAGTGCAGGTATAGGAGCATGGGTTTGTCAACAGTGCAGTCGAAAGAGAACATGGTGAGAATGAAGGTGATGAATAGGTCAGGGGTAGAGACGATGCGATCCAAGATAGGAATGAATAGTAATGTCATCCGTAATCTTCCAAAGAATGTTACACATTAAATCTTTAATCTTCACAAGTTTGAGATACTAGTGCCAGACTCCTTTTGTATTTCCTATTAGTCATTATAAATGTACCATTTGTTTTTAAAGGGAATATATTTCACTAGTAAGTAGTAACCAAGTAGGATGTTCATGGGTCGGTTTTTATACACTGCCACCTTGTAGAGGTGCGGGCGGGTAAATGGAAGGATGTCATAATCAAATATTTGTAACATATTGCAAATTCACAAACAAATTTTCTGCCGGGATTTGTCTATTTCAATGAAAGTTTAACAAGTATTCCATCTCCACAATCGAAAAAAATGTACCATTCTTGAAGGGACTATAACTTATAAGGGTGCTGAGGGTGGAACCTGCATCCACTTGAACCTGCTGACCATCACCAATCACCATATGACACCTCCTTTATCTCGCTGTAACCCGCATCCACTTGCGGTGGTGTACCCATGAACCCGCCCCCACACCGTCTTCCACACAACAGTCATCTCTACACACACATTTTACTGTATCGCTCTGTATCACTGATATCTACACACACATTTTACTGTATGTTTATTAGAATATTGTATTGGATACGACTTAAAACAAAACTCATATAAACATAGAAGATAAAATTAATTTGGTATACAAAATTATAGATAAAATTAATTGGTACACAAAATTATAATAGAAAAGAAGTTGTATTCAAATACGTATTAACTTCTAAGGCCACCCGGGGTGGCAACACTTTTGTGCGTGATGAATAAATACCACGCGTGGAACTTGGCCAAATACCACCGCCACCCCCTTGCCATCACGCGTCAACCTTAAATCCCGTTATATTTTTGACGCGTTATCTTTTGACTGATGTGAGGAAAATTGTTGGTTGGTGGAAAATTGTTGGGTGTGGTGGTGAGTGATGGCCATTTCCACTAAAAAAAGGTTGTGAGTGATAGAATAATGGTTGATGACATGGCGAAATTTGATTGGATATTGTGAGTGAGGAAATTTGTACAAGTGATGACCAACCCTACCCCTAACAGAATGAGAAATAATAATGTTTTTTGCTTTTTGTTTTGGCAACAACTTTTTCAAATTACTTACCATATTAGGAATAGTAACATTTGTGTTTGTCTTTTTGTGGTTTAGTTTTTTTTTCTTTACAAAGTAAACCTTTTTTGAAACGTAAACTTCATTAAAACCCAACAACCCACGAAACGTAGCGGCCACACACAACAGAACCACATAACTACATGATAACAAAGTTACACTAATCGGTCCAAGACAAGGACCTAAATTTGGTTCTACTACTAAACCATAAAAACCAATAGACTTCGTTTCACTAATTATCTCTTCTACCCGAACTTGCTTGTTTTCAAACTTAAGCTTGTTCCTAGCTCTCCAGCTGCGCCAACACCCAACCTTGATGATACCTTCAAAAGCCTCCTTCGCACTCCCTTTCAACCCTACATGCTTGTAAAGATCGAGGAGCTCTCTGACCGACGTAGTAATGAAAGGCGCCACCTTACACCACACTCCAACATGCTGCCACACCTGAGTCGCTATATTGCAAAATGAGAACACATGACTAACGGTTTCTTCGCCTGAGTTGCATAAGGGACACAAGTAGTCCTCAATATCGATATTCCACATCTTTAACGCCACAACCGTTGGAATTCGGCCCATTTCAGCCATCCAAACAAACACATTACATTTTAACGACACTTGTTCACTCCAGTTAATAACGTAATTGTTGTTGTGGTCCACCCCTTTGGATAGGAAACATATGACCGCCCCTACCAAAACGCTGCCCTCCCAATCCATTTCCACCGGTCCCTCTAATTTGAGACCTTGACCAAATCCAATGCTCTCAAAAGCGAGTTAAACTCACTTATCTCAATAAAAGACGAAATCCCTTTAGACCATTTCCATGATAAAACACTATCTCCGCCATTTTGACCCTATCCGCAACACGACATCTTTTTTCAGCTTCCAACTTAAAAAGATGAGGATAAATCTCTTTTAAGGGCTCGTTAGTTAACCACGGATCAAGCCAAAAAGCGATATCGTCACTGTTCCCCAACTCATCTTTAAAGAAATTCCGTGACGGAGTACCTTCAATGAAGGTTCTAGCAAATGATTTCACAATGTTGCTCCAAACCCCGTTAAGGCTCTTTCTTACCGGAAGGAAATCCTAATTTCCTCTACTCGTATGGACTGCCTACACCACCTTAACCCAAAGTTGTTTTCTATCCGTCTTTATCCGCCACCCCCACTTGGAGAGACGATCAATATTAATATTCTTCAATCTACACAACCCAAGGCCACCATCCTCTTTAGCTATAACAACCCTTTCCCATGCTACTCAAAGCATTTTGTTATTTTCCCCCGACCCCCTCCATAAGAATCTTCTAGTGAGCTTTTCTAAATCATTGATCACTTTAGATGGGGCCTTATAAAGTGAGAAGTAATAATTAGGAAGGCCTTCAAGAACATGCTTAATCAAAGTAATCAGGCCTAGACAGGGTATTCGCCTTCCACGACGAGAGTTTTGCTTTAAAGATATCGTATACCGGTTTCTAGTTGTTTATTCTGTTCATATTAGCTCCCACCATTAACTCGAGATACTTAAACGATGGGACCCCCAGCTTGCAGCCCACCATCCTAGCTTTGTCTTTCACTTCTGACAGGCCCACTCCAATTCCAAAGAGACAGGATTTTGCAAGGTTGATTTTCAGCCCCAAACACAAATAAAAGACCCGTAAGATTCTGACCACGTTAGCAATATTTTCCTCCGACCAAGCTCCCAAAATAATGGCGTTGTCCGCATACAATAAATGAGAGATGTTTGGCCCATTGTTGGGGGTTTGAATTTCATTCACCGCTCCCGCTTCCCTGGCTTTATCCAACATACAAGACAAATTTTCCATAACAATTAAAAATATAAAGGGAGAAAAGGGTCACCTTAACGCATGCCTTTGCCACATTGAAACTCGAAAGTAGGTGCACCGTTAACCAAAACCGACGACCTAGCCGACGCTAAAACCCCTTGAATCCACGAGCACCACAACCTCGGAAATCCCATTTGTTCCATCGTATCAATCACAAGCTTCCGGTTGACGTTATCGTAAGCTTTCTCGAAGTCAATTTTTAGGATGAAGGCTTGTTTCTTGTTTTTCTTGCTCCAAGTAATTAGTTCGGTCACCAGTAACGGCCTATCCAATATGAGCTTTCCACTAAGAAAAGTCGATTGAGACTCCGAGATAACCTCTTCCAGCACTCTTTTCAGCCTATTGGCAAGTATCTTTGAGATAACTTTACTAATAATTCCCACAAGGTTGATGGGACGGTAATTATTGAGATCCACCAGGTCTTTCATTTTGGGGATCAATGTGATAAACGAGGACCCACTAGCACAATTGATTTTACATTCGTTATGAAAATTAGCCATAATATTTATAAATTCATTTTCAAAAATTGCCAAAAATTCTTAATAAATATCATGTCAGGCCCAGGAGCCCTATCATCTCCACAGTCAAAAACCGCGTTTTTTATTTCAAGATTCGAAAAATGTTCTATAAGACTCAATTTATGCTCATCCGAAATTTTCTTGAAGTTAGAGCACTCCAATCCAGGCCGAATAGGGAGAGGTTCGATGAACCGTTTCCTAAAATACCCAAAAACCTCTTTCTTGATCAGAGAAGGTTTCGTGACCCATGACCCCCCAACGTTTAACCCAGGAATAGAGTTTTTGGCCTTCCTATTATTGATCATACCATGAAAAAATGTTGAGTTCTTATCCCCATCTATGGCCCACCGAATCCTAGACCGTTGTTTCAAGTCCATATTTTTCTTTATTTCCAAATCCTTAACAACTTTCTTATTTACAATGAGTGCCCACTCCTCTAGATCTCTAGCCTCCATCTCTTCTTCCAATTTCTCTATCTCGAGTCTAGCTAAGCTTTCAGCCTCCCCCTCTTTCACCATCATGTCTTCCTTCCATATCTTAATTCGATTTCTGATGCACGCCAATTTTTTGTCAGGACCGTGTCAGCTGGCCCCGACTCATCAAAGCCCTCCATTGCCTCTCTAACCGCTTCTTCATACCCCTCCTTTTCTAACCAAGAATTATAGACTCTAAATGGACGAGGCCCAAAGTTAGAGTTCACAGTGGTCAAAATGGAAGGACAGTGATCCGACAAATAGCTCGGCAAGGCCCTTAGACACGCAACTGGCCATTTATTAAAGAAGTTAGCACACACTAAAATTCTGTTAATTTTGCTAAAAACTTTAGAGTTGTTTTTTAGTTTTGTAATAAAACTATGATTTTAGAGTTTAGTTTTTTATTAGTTTTGTTTTATGTTTTTTTCATGAATTTGGTAATCCTTTGGTTCCTACTTAACATGATTTTTGGTGGTCATATTTAATCACTCAGGTTTTGTGTTCTTTTGTTCAATTACTATTTACATTTAGCACGGTGTTTAATAGTTACATTTAGTCCCTCGGTTTTTTTTACCCTATCGGCTTTCTAATACGTGTCCGTATAAATTCGAATTCGTTTACTTTTTGTTGGAAAATTGGTGAAAATAACATTTTTCACAAATATAGGAAAATGATTTTTTCCTATTTTGGACTGGAAATAAATATAAGAAAATGAGCGGGTTTTATATATTTATTTGTGGGTTTGTGTTCTATGTCGGAAGAGCTTCGCAACGTACTAAATCACGTCCAAAACGGAGCTAAGATGAATGAGATATTGATGCTCAAAGTTGGGTGTTTGAAACCTTTAAATGCTGAAACAAAAGGGAGAGTAGCACCTTGTCCCACATCGGATGAGAGATGGAACTTAAATGGGTATTTAAGTGGGAGCTCTCCCTCCTTATTGTTTCATGGAAGCACACACTAAGTGTCCTCGCGAAGAGTGCGGAGCACCCTAACTCGCACTCGCACACGCGCGCGCGTGGCGTGGCGTGGCGTGGGCGATGAGGCGCAATGTGGCGCTTTGATGGCGCACTTTGCACTTCGCACGCTCACAGAGGCTGCAAGGACCAAGTGGTGAAGTCGCGTGCAGGTTCGAGGCGCGCATGGACCTGAGTCAGTGTGGCGCACGCGCGCATGACAGTGAGCCAAATGGACGCAGCGCGCATGAGCGTGCAGACCTGCGCGCGCACTAGTGTGTCTTGCGCGCACGCGCAGAAGCTTCCAGCATTGAATGACAGTGCAGTTACAGTTCAGCTTCTCGAAACTGACGAGTTAACGGTCTTTGACTGAGAATTAAATGACGTATTAAATTGCATTGAAGACGTTTAATGCAATTTAAACCTCTCCTTTAATTCTTTTGACTGTTTCGATTCAGATGCAGTATAAATACAGCATCTCCACCACTGCAGAAGTACACCAGCAACACAACAGCTTATGCAAACAACTCTCTCTCTACTACTGATCTTTTTCTTGCAGCTTTTAAGGTAGACGTCGGGTTCCTGTGCCAATTCCGGCAGTACTTCTGCTCCGGCTGTTGTACCCTGGGAAACAAAACGAGTACTCCTGGGAGACTCGGAATTTGTTTTAAGGGAAGCGTGTGAACACGTGCCTCAGCCATTCTGCTTCATCTCTTTTCTTGTTTTTCCTTAGTTGTAATTGTGATTGTTGTTAGTTTTCTTCATTTCTGAATTGTAATCGTATAATAAAATTTGTTATTTTATTTATTTACGTGAACGGTTCCTACAATCTTAAAACAAATTTTTTAAACCGTTCGTGTAATCATAACCATTCTGTTTTGTGACTCAAACCAGTTTTGATTCACTCAGTTTGTGTTTTAAAAACAGATTTTTTTTTTGTTTTCTTCTTCAAAGAAACGACTTTGGTTGAAAACAATTTGGTTACTTCAGAACTTGTCCTAAAAATTGGTAACAAACTTTCTGCCTTGGTCTTCAAAGTTGGACTTAGAAGCCAGTCAGTAAGTTTTAATTATTAAAAATTTTCTGTTTTTGGTCTTCAAAGTTGGACTTAGAAGCCGAAACAGTAAATTTGTGGTAAAAATTAGAATTTAGTTGTTTACTTCTGTTTTTATTGTGTAAAACAGAATTTTGAACTAAAACTTTAAATTTTAATTTTTTCAGCATGTCGAACGAAAATGTCAACGTTAACAACAATATGAATGTTGTGACGGGAACCCCCTTGAACGCCACCACTGTGGGAGCGTCCACAGTG
Source organism: Helianthus annuus (assembly GCF_002127325.2). NCBI lineage: Eukaryota > Viridiplantae > Streptophyta > Magnoliopsida > Asterales > Asteraceae > Helianthus > Helianthus annuus. Next base: position 29,759,913 of record NC_035438.2, on the reverse strand, counting down.
GCTAATCACGCTGGACGACCCGAGAAGTTCTCGGGTCTACACTTCAAAAGGTGGCAGCAGAAGATGTTCTTCTACCTGACCCCCATGAACCTTGCGAGGTTCTTAACGGAAACCGCTTCCCAACCTGTGGAAGGGGAGACCGACGCACAAAGACAGTGCGCGGTAGATGCGTGGAAGCATTCGGATTTCATATGTCGTGGCTATGTGTTAAACGACCTGTCGGATGCGTTGTATAATGTGTACTACAACGTCAAGACTTCCAAAGACCTTTGGGAGGCCTTGGACAAGAAGTACAAAACGGAGGATGCTGGCACATAGAAATTTGTGGTAGCCCGTTTCTTGGATTTCAAAATGGTTGATTCTAAAACAGTTATGAATCAAGTCCAAAAATTGCAAATTATACTACATGACATCCTTGCGGAAGGCATGACACTTAGCGAGACATTCCAAGTGGCAGCGAGGATTGAGAAGTTACCTCCTGGTTGGGTGGATTTTAAGAATTATCTTAAACACAAACGAAAGGAGATGACTATAGAGGACCTTATTGTTCGTCTTCGGATTGAAGAGGACAATAGAATTGCCCTAAAAGGCAGCCATGCGCAAACATCTGCTAACGCAAATTTGGTTGAGCATGGGCAATCCTCTAAGGGCAATAAGGGCAAGGGGGAAAAGGACAAAGAGAAAGCAAAGGCTAGCAAACTTGGACCGAAGAAAGGGGTTGTGAAAAAGAAACCTCGCGTTCCAAGGGACATGTTACAACTGTGACGAGCCGGGGCATCGGGCTAACCAATGCAAGAAACCAAAGCGTGAGCACGCACATGGTGGATGAAGACGAAATGCCTTTAGTGGCAATGATTTCCGACAAAACCGCAATGTTGGATGAGGTTAATGCTGTGACCAACACTCCAAAAGGATGGTGGGTTGATACGGGAGCGATGTGACAACCCTCACAAAACCAGGTATCCGTACGACTTAATTAGCTATTAACTGTTGCCTAATTACTGTGCTTAACTGAGATTTCTGATAAACTGCTACTTGATTGTTGATACATGTACATGTCTGCATCATATTTTGATTTTTCCTGTCACTACATTATTTATTTACTGAACTCTAGTGACAAACTTGATGCACAAGAAGCACAGTAGCACTAAACGGATACACAGTGAACATGCTGATACAACCAGCATCAGGCAGACACTGCCTCTAAAGGCCTGAATGAGCCAGAATTATTTTACTACACCCATAGTGTGTGTAGAGATACAAGGGTTGTATAATTGCGTCTCTAGGAATAAGATACAGAGATTGGATGTGCCTAAAACGTACCTTAAGCACGGAACACAGCACTTTTATTTACACACTAGCTTCTAGCTAATTAATAAAGTGCCAAAATACAAAGAATTATTCCCGACACTTTGCTGAATAAATTGTGTCGCTAAAAATATTACTTACGACGCTTAAGGGATATCTTAAGCACTTTAACGGATTCCTATCCGACCGAACAACCGGACAATACCCGGAACATAAAAATATTGCCAGGATTATTATTGGTATTTTTCTGAGCCAGTTAGGGTCCCTGATTACCCTAACACCCGCAATATAACACATTAAACAACTAACGGGGTTAGACCTTAAAGTAACCGACTTTAACCAAACTAAACTGTAACTGCACGATCGAGACCCAACCGGGCGACCCCACACCCCCTTGGGCCGGTTCCATTGGGATGGAACTAGATGGTACAACTTTTGTTTATTTTATTAGATTACGCGGGTATCTAAAAGCATGGAGAACCGGTGGACGATAACGAAACTTTTTCTATTTAAACACTCACTCTCTCACACACTAAACACACACACAAGATCACAACTCACTCCCTCTCCCCTTGTGCTCCTCTCGGCCGTGAACCACCACCCCCATCCATCCATCTTCGGTTTTCGTCTTGCAAGTTCCAAGTGCATACGAGTCTTGAGGATCACGTACAACGAAGCTTGGAACAAACGGAAGTTGAAGGACCTCGCCACGTTGCTTTTATCCACGCCGTTTTCGACTAGAATCTTCCCTAGCCCCGAGCTAGAGGTATAACATTTAAAACTCATTTTTAATCGTGTCTAAAGTGGTTAAAAGGATTTTTGACGGATAAAAGTCGGTAACCCACTTCTTGAATCATTAAAGTCTACTAAAATGTGAATATCGTTGGTTAAAAGCACATAACGCGTATAAATGTCGTAGTATTTGAATATGTTGATTGTTAAGGCCCGATCTACGATGTGGTGGCTCTTATCATCGTTTAACCCGACTTTTTTAAGATCCCGAATCTTGACATACACTTGTTTCTAGCAGTACAAGGGTTAAAAGGTGAAACTCCACCACACGGGAAACATGAACTTGTGTAAAAGTGTTTTAACATGAAAAATAGTATTTAAAACGAGCCGATCTACGTATGTACAAGTGGTATATTCGTAGGACCGGGTGTCGAGAAAATCATGTTTTATAAGAGTTGTGTAACATGTTAACAAATGTGATTTTTATAGTCTACAAGTGTATAAACACTTGTGAAACGAAAGATCCGACAAAATAACCATTTTTACAAAAGTTGTCGGGAAGTTGTAAAGAAAGAACTGTTATAACAACTGGGTTTTTATAAGACTAGATCATTTTATACCTAGATCCATAAATTATAACGAGATCTACACCATGGTTTATGGAAAAACTACAAGTTCATGAAACGATGCGATTTTACATACTAGTCTACAAAGTAAAGTGTTGACATTTGTTTATTATGTTGGAAATTGATTGATTGAAATAAAGAAAGTGTTGAAATGATTTTGTAAAAGAAAATGATACGCTTGAAAGCGTGGCCACCTCCAGTTACAGGGGAAACTCTGGCGAAATTTTCTAAAAATATAACACTTAGAATTATTTACAAGTGTTAGAATTATTTTTGAAATGTTTTCAAAATATATTTCGCCATGACTTTAATTATTAAATAATCGGAGGTGGGATTTTCACAAAACTAAACGTGATAAATATATATTCGGTAAATGTATTTTGTCACAACACTGTTTATGATTATTTTGTGAAAATGTATAAATATTATTTTTAGAGTAAAAATAATATTTACTAACTTGTCAAACCCAAAATAATACAAACGCTTATACGACAAGCATAAAAGTTACAACGGTAATTTCTATTACCACCTAATCATTAAAACGTAACTTACGCATTACGCGGAAATATTCACCAACACATATGTTGTCAACGTATTATTTTGGAAAGTATTATGTAAAGAGAAAATATATTATTTTTGAGAAAAATAATTATATTTTGGAAAGAGAAATAAAAATATATTAAGTGGGACTTAATGAGATAGTATAAATACACATGTATTTAAATCCCCCATCCTTGGGAAGGAAAGTAAAATACCAAGTATGTACACGAAACGGTTGTCTAACCGTCTCCTAAAAATGTAAGTTATAAAGCTAAGGCACGGCCATCCGTCTAATAGAATTAGCACCTGTAGGTCGTTGCACAGCTTCGGATATTCGGATTACTTGGCAGAGATACGCATTCACTGTGAGTTCATGTCCCCCTTTTCTCTAACTGTTTTCAGTTTACTTAACTGCGGGGGTGAAATACATGTTACTATGATTTACGAGTACTTTACAACGGTATGTTTAACGTAAGGAGGTGTTATACGATCATGTGAGTGGATAGGAACAACATGGGGCCATTAGTCCTCATGGAGGGACCGAGGGACAGGAGCGGTAGATCTATCTGGGTGTAGCGAGCCCAGCCCCCGGCCAAACTAGAAACGGACCGTGGGGTGACTTTGTCCACATACTTTGCCGTGGCGAAATCTGCTAGGTTTGAGTCTCCCTATTTGCACTTCACATATGTCAGTGGCCTTGCAAACCATTGATGATCACAAGTCCTCTTACACTGCTACATACCATAACTATTTTTATACTCACAAATGTTTTACGTACTCACCTACACGTGAACTCGCTCAACATTATTGTTGATTTTTCAACTCACATGTATTTCAGGAAATTAAACGGATCTGGCACGGTATGGAACGTTTTCCGCTGCACTGGTCATGAAGTCATCAGGGTTTAGGGTTGTGTCTCTTACCTGGACAAGACACAATCCCTAAATCACGTTTATGTTTTGTTATAAGTTGTAATGTTACTGAACAAAGTTATGGTTTCATGTTAAAAACAATGGTATTTTATGATGTTTTCAAAAACTTAATGGATGACTTGCATGGTTTTTAAATTCATATAGCTTTGTTATGATTAAGCTATGGTATTAAGAAGTCACACAAATTAACCACGCTTCCGCAAAGCCAGGGTGTGACAGCTTGGTATCAGAGCTCTGATCATAGCGAACTAGGATTCCTTCTCGAGTCTAGACTATGATCACTAGGGCTCTCACGAAAACATTTTTCTGCATACCACTTAAGTCCAGATCCACAAACTTTTTACAAACAAATGTTGAGCACATTTTATTCATTATTCTAGGCTCAGTCTGGGAGGCTGAGGTTCGGACTAGTGGGACTAGGAGTGTTGGCTAGTGGGACTAGGAGTGTTGACTAGTGGGACTAGGAAGGACAGTCTGGGAGGCTGGGAGGCTAGTGGGACTAGGAGTATTGGCTAGTGAGACTAGGAAGGACAGTCTGGGAGGCTGGGAGGCTAGTGGGACTAGGTGGATTATGTGATTATTATCTGGTAACTTATGTGACTATTTGATTCACTGATTTTGTGCTTATTCTGTGTTATGTTACAGACCCATGGATTCACCAGCTACAGGTGGATCAGATACCACTGGACCTCTACCGTTAGTGTCAGACGATGTTATGTCTTCGGAGCATGAGGTGCACACCTCAGACTATACTAGCACCGACGATGACGACTTCCAGCCGTTCGCGTTACCCGACGGCGCCGATGAGCACACTGATGACTCCTTGCCCTTCGCTTTACCCGAGGGTGCCTATGAGCCTATTGATGGCGATCCTGCTGAGTACCTCCCTATTGTTGCGATTCCGGCACCGATTCCTCTTGCTTCTTACCCTGCGTATGAGCTTTTACCAGACGCCGATGCCGACGACGACATCGAGCTTTACGAGGACGAGCCATTTGAGGACGAGGACCCTGACGTAGCTCCTCTACCTGCTGGCGGTCTCTTGATGATAGCTGACGTTCCAGCTGGAGACTCGCCCATTCACTCACCAGTCCCAGACTCTTTTGAGTCTGTGGCATCTGTATCATCTCGCGGGACGAGCGCGCAGCAGTTTATTCACGACTCAGACCCTGATCAGGCGTCTTCAGCTGCCCCCATTCCGAGCTACGCGTTTGAGCATGATGATATCGAGGATTCTGACCCTGTTTTCCCTCCAGGATTTGATCCTGACCATGATATCGAGTATATTCCTATGGATGAGCATATGGAGGACCCTGATGATCCTATCGGTCCCATTGATCCAGATTTTGACTTTGACATGGCGTTCGACGACCCTGAGCCTGCCATAGCCCCAGAGCAGGCAGCTGCTTTTGACCCTTTACCCGAGCATGACCCTGTTCATGCTGATTTTCCTCTTGAGCCTGTTGATGCTGATCCCCCTGTAGATGTTCCTGTGATCGAGGGCGATCATGTTGCTGCTGATCCCATTGTTCCTTTACCCGTTGGTGACATACCTGCTGATCCTGTTATTGATCCTGTCGATCCTGATATTGCACCTGTGACCCCGTTATTGCTCCTATCGATCCTTTACCCATCGAGCCCGAGCACGCTCTTTTTGCTGAGCACATGGATCCTCCAGATGAGGAGGCACAGCACGGGTGGATACCGGCGGACGAGGATGTTCCACCGTTTCCCCCACATCACACTGGCACACATCATACTGATTTCTCATTTCAGATCCCATCATTTATTCCTCCAGCGGGGCCTGGAGAGGGCTCTTCAGCCCACCCTTTCGGTCATGTACCGATGACCATGCCATTCATGCCTCAGATAGCATCTATCCCATCTTCTGTTGCACCTATCGATCTTACCAGCACGCCATTACTTTGGTCGACCCCATCTGCCATGCCACCTACAGATCCATACCACCCATTTCATTTGGGCCATACTATTGAGGATCTTTTGATGTCGTTTGTACACCAGCACGAGCCTCATACACAGCGACTCCAGGAGCTCGAGAGAGCTCAGCTATCTTTTGGTCCATATCTTGGTTAGACATCTTCATCTTTTCAGTCTTTTCGATCATTACCTCCTGACTTTGCTGCCCGACTTACGACTATGGAGCAGCAGATTGCATCTGTTATTCGCACTCAGCAGGCGATGGAGGAGGACTGGCTTCATTTACGCCGCTTGCTCTACACTCACTTTCCCCCTCCTCCACCCCCATCCGCATAGGGCTCATTGGTACCATAGTGGTAGGCGATGGTGAGACGACCGCGATTGTGACTGCACAGATTTTTGGAGACCAGCCGACGATACAGATTTTTGTTGTTATTTGTTGATGTACTGGTTGTATGTGACACTGATGTGATGCTGTTTTTGACAGGGGTGATGTAGCCCCTATTTGATTTGTGATTGTATGATACAGTGACGTGCTGACACACTTGCTACACATTATGGTCTCGATATATATAACAATCGCCGTATTCTCACCATATCTGATTCACTTGATTGCTTATTTATGTTTTGGAACATGGGATGTTGTATGTATGATATTTGCAACATGGGATGTTGGGACATGGGATGTTGTGTGTGATATATTGATAACATGAGATGTTATATGCTATTATTATTACTATATACATATGTTTATTATGGCCTAATCGACGTACGCATCTTTAGAAGATGGCACCAAGACGTCAACCGCAGCCGATGCCCACTACTCCTGAAGAACTACAGCAAGTTATTGCTGCCGCCATTGCTCAGTATGCTGCCTCGCAAGGAGGACCAAGCGGAAGTAGCTTGAACATTAACGGCAACCAAAACCCTCCTCATGGTAAACCTAAGTCATTAAGACATACCATGGCATAAATGGATTCCTTTAGCAAATGCTAATGCCGTTCCTATGATATGATGTATGTGCAGGGTGCACCTACAAACAATTCTTGGACTGTAAGCCCATCAACTTCGACGGCACAGGTGGTGCTGTTGCTTTCGTTCGCTGGGCAGAGAAGACTGATTCCACCATCCGCATGAGCAAATGTGCGCTCGACCAGCAGGTCACTTACATCTCAGGGCTGTTTCTAGACGGAGCCCTATCTTGGTGGAACTTACAAGTGCAAACACTAGGCGAAGCTGCTGCCTACGCCCTGACTTGGGCCGAATTGAAAGAGCTTATGCGCAAGAAGTACTGTTCCCGCGCAGAAATTCAAAGGTTGGAGACTGAATTTTGGCACCTAAAGATGGATGGACCAAAGGTTGCAGAATACGTCCAGAGGTTTCATGACCTATCTCAAGTGGTTCCTTATATGGTCACGCCTGAATACAAGCGAATCGAGCGCTTCATTTGGGGATTAGCTCCCCAAATCATTAGCATGGTGACCTCCTCCAAACCGACAACTATCACGGAAGCCATTGATTTGAGTGTGGCTCTCACTGAGGAGGCAATTCGTTTAAACAAGTTTGATGAAGTCAAGGAGAAGAAGACAGAGACTCACGTTGAGTCCTCAGGAGATAACAAAAGGAAGTTTTCAAACCTCAAACAAGGCGTCAGCATGGCAGTAAAGAAAGGAAAATCAACTGGTAGTACCAAGAAAGGGAAAGGGTACCAGGGCACCCAGCCCAAATGCAACAACTACCAACGCCACCATGCTGGCTATTGTAACGTGAAAGTTTGTGAATCTTGTGGAAAACCGGGCCACTCAAAGGAATCATGTTGGGCTAGTGCAGGCCGGGGAGGCCAGGGAGGATATATGAATAGAAACGATAATCGTGGTGGTTTGGGAAATCGCCCACAAGGGAATAATCGAGGCTACAATGCAAATCAAGCCGGAACTGCCAATCAAAACAACCCGCCGGTTGGGGACGGTGCGGGAAATGGAAAAAGATTAGGATGTTTTCATTGCGGTGACATTGGGCACTTCAAGAAGGATTGCCCGGGATTGAACCAAGCCCGTGGAAGGGTGTTCCAGATCGGTGCACGGGAAGCACGCCAGGATCCCAACGTTGTCACTGGTACGTTCCCTGTAAATCAACGCTATGCATCTGTTCTGTTTGATACTGGTGCCGACTATAGCTTCATATCACTAGAATTTAAAAATATACTTGGGCTAGCCGCTAATAAGTTAGACATTCCCTACGCAATCGAATTGGCTAATGGAAAATTGGTAGAAGCCAATGATGTGATCAGAGGCTGTGTGATTGAATTAGGAGAACGCGAGTTTACTCTAGATCTACTACCAGTCCAGTTGGGAAGCTTCGACGTGGTGGTAGGAATGGATTGGTTATCCAGGAACAAGGCAGAGATAGTATGTCACGAGAAGGTTATTCGTATTCCGACCGACGATGGTGAGACCATTGTTGTTCATGGAGAAAAGCGTGAGACGCCGTTAAGGATGATTAGTTGCCTGAAAGCAAGAAAGTGCCTGAAGAAAGGATGTGTTGCTTTTCTAGCACACATTGTGGATAAGAAGGCTGATGAGCCGAAGATCGAAGACATCCCTGTCGTGAGGGAGTATCCCGAAGTCTTCCCAGAAGACTTACCCGGACTGCCACCTCAGAGGCAAGTGGAGTTTCACATTGACTTAGTTCCAGGCGCCGCGCCTGTGGCTAAGGCACCATACAGACTTGCTCCGTCTGAGATGCAGGAATTGTCGACACAACTGCAAGAGTTGTTAGACAAGGGTTTTATCCGACCAAGCTTCTCGCCTTGGGGAGCTCCGGTCTTATTTGTCAAGAAGAAGGACGGAAGTTTCCGCATGTGCATCGACTACAGAGAGTTGAACAAACTGACGATCAAGAATAGGTATCCTTTGCCAAGGATTGATGATCTGTTCGACCAACTTCAAGGTTCAAGTTTCTACTCAAAGATCGATCTTCGATCTGGATACCATCAACTGCGGATACAGGAAGAGAGTATTCCGAAGACAGCCTTCAGAACTCGATATGGGCACTACGAATTTCTGGTTATGCCGTTTGGCTTGACAAACGCACCTGCAGTGTTCATGGATTTGATGAACCGAGTTTGTAAGCCGTACCTGGATAAGTTTGTGATCGTATTCATCGATGACATCCTAATTTATTCCAAGTCAAAGGCTGAACACGAGCAGCATCTTAGAGCCATTCTGGAGCTGCTAAAGAAGGAACAGTTGTACGCCAAGTTCTCTAAGTGTGAGTTTTGGCTACGAGAAGTGTAATTCCTTGGGCACGTGGTGAACGGAGATGGAATCCACGTGGATCCAACCAAGATCGAGGCGATTAAAGATTGGGAAACGCCAAAAACGCCAACCGAGATTCGGCAATTCTTGGGTTTGGCTGGCTACTATCGAAGGTTCATCGAGGACTTCTCGAAAATCGCTCAACCTTTGACGCTCCTCACGCAGAAGGACAAGACGTTTGATTGGGGAATCAAACAGGATGAAGCATTTCAGATATTAAAGGATAAGCTTTGTAACGCGCCAATCTTAGCTCTACCAGAAGGTACCGACAATTTTGTGGTATACTGCGACGCATCGCGTCAGGGATTGGGTTGTGTGTTGATGCAACGTCAAAAGGTCATCGCTTACGCATCACGCCAACTGAAGGTGCACGAAAGGAACTATACCACTCATGATTTGGAGCTAGGCGCAGTGGTTTTTGCACTAAAGATCTGGAGACACTACCTGTATGGTACGAAGTGCACAATCTTCACAGATCACAAAAGCCTACAGCATATATTCAACCAGAACGAGTTGAATATGAGGCAAAGACGATGGGTTGAATTATTGAACGATTACGACTGCGAGATAAAGTATCACCCAGGGAAGGCGAATGTAGTCGCCGATGCCTTAAGTCGTAAGGAAAGGATCAAGCCCCTAAGGGTTAGGGCTATGGAAATGATAATCCAAACCGATCTCTCCTCGCGCGTTCGTGCAGCACAGAAAGAAGCTCTCAAGGAGGAGAACCTTGAGAAAGAGTATCTCCGTGGGATGGAGAAGATATTGGTGCCAAACGAGGAAGGAACGTTATGTTTTGGGAAAAGGATTTGGGTTCCTCTATTTGGTGAATTAAGGGAAGTTATTTTCGATGAAGCGCACAAGTCACGGTACTCTATCCACCCGGGATCGGATAAGATGTACCAAGATCTCAAAAATTACTATTGGTGGCCTAGGATGAAAGGCGACGTTGCTATTTACGTGAGCAAGTGTTTAACGTGCGCTAAGGTCAAGGCGGAATACCAGAAGCCCTCGGGACTTCTGCAACAACCTGAGATTCCCAAGTGGAAATGGGAACAAATCTCAATGGATTTTGTTACAAAACTGCCAAGAACGCCAAGAGGTCATGATATGATTTGGGTGATTGTTGACCGCCTAACAAAGTCCGCACACTTTCTGCCAATCAAGGAGAAAGACAGTACTAGTAAACTTGCGGAAATTTACTTGAGAGAGATCGTAGCACGACATGGAGTACCCCTCTCGATCATCTCTGATAGAGACGGAAGGTTTGTGTCGAGGATATGGCAATCCTTCCAAGAAGCTTTTGGCTCACAATTGAATCTGAGCACTGCGTTCCATCCGCAAACTGACGGCCAGAGCGAGCGAACGATACAGACTTTGGAAGACATGCTGAGAGCATGTGCTATGGATTTGGGCGGTAGCTGGGATAAACACTTACCCTTGGTCGAATTCTCATACAACAACAGCTACCACACCAGTATTGGTGTCGCGCCTTTTGAAGCCCTATACGGACGCAAGTGTCGATCACCACTATGTTGGGCTGACGCAGGTGATAGGCAGCTTGCCGGTCCCGAAATCGTTCAAGAGACGACGGACAAGATTGCGCAGATTCTTAAACGCATCGAAGCCGCTCGCCACAGACAAAAGGCCTATGCGGATCCAAACCGAAAACATATGGATTTTCAAGTTGGAGAGATGGTGTTATTGAAGGTATCACCCTGGAAAGGGGTGGCACGCTTTGGGAAGCGTGGGAAGTTAAATCCACGCTACATTGGTCCTTTCAGAATTTCAGAAAGAATTGGAACCGTAGCATACAAGTTGGACCTACCTGCTGAACTAAATGGTGTTCACGATACATTTCATGTATCCAATTTAAAGAAGAGTCCAACTCAAGTTGACGTTGCCATTCCTATCGACGAAATTCATATTGATGACACGCTCCACTTTGTAGAGGAACCTGTCGAGGTCACAGATTGGAAAATAAACAAGACCCGCCGGAGCAGTGTCAAGCTCGTCAAAGTTCGCTGGAATGCTCGACACGGTCCTGAATTCACCTGGGAGCGTGAGGACCGAATGAAGGAGAAATACCCTCACTTATTTCCTGAGAACCCTGCTTCTACAAGCAGAATTTAAAATTTCGGGACGAAATTTATTTAACGGGGGGAGAATGTGACAACCCTCACAAAACCAGGTATCCGTACGACTTAATTAGCTATTAACTATTGCCTAATTACTGTGCTTAACTGAGATTTCTGATAAACTGCTACTTGATTGTTGATACATGTACATGTCTGCATCATATTTTGATTTTTCCTGTCACTACATTATTTATTTACTGAACTCTAGTGACAAACTTGATGCACAAGAAGCACAGTAGCACTAAACGGATACACAGTGAACATGCTGATACAACCAGCATCAGGGAGACACTGCCTCTAAAGGCCTGAATGAGCCAGAATTATTTTACTACACCCATAGTGTGTGTAGAGATACAAGGGTTGTATAATTGCGTCTCTAGGAATAAGATACAGAGATTGGATGTGCCTAAAACGTACCTTAAGCACGGAACACAGCACTTTTATTTACACACTAGCTTCTAGCTAATTAATAAAGTGCCAAAATACAAAGAATTATTCCCGACACTTTGCTGAATAAATTGTGTCGCTAAAAATATTACTTACGACGCTTAAGGGATATCTTAAGCACTTTAACGGATTCCTATCCGACCGAACAACCGGACAATACCCGGAACATAAAAATATTGCCAGGATTATTATTGGTATTTTTCTGAGCCAGTTAGGGTCCCTGATTACCCTAACACCCGCAATATAACACATTAAACAACTAACGGGGTTAGACCTTAAAGTAACCGACTTTAACCAAACTAAACTGTAACTGCACGATCGAGACCCAACCGGGCGACCCCACACCCCCTTGGGCCGGTTCCATTGGGATGGAACTAGATGGTACAACTTTTGTTTATTTTATTAGATTACGCGGGTATCTAAAAGCATGGAGAACCGGTGGACGATAACGAAACTTTTTCTATTTAAACACTCACTCTCTCACACACTAAACACACACACAAGATCACAACTCACTCCCTCTCCCCCTTGTGCTCCTCTCGGCCGTGAACCACCACCCCCATCCATCCATCTTCGGTTTTCGTCTTGCAAGTTCCAAGTGCATACGAGTCTTGAGGATCACGTACAACGAAGCTTGGAACAAACGGAAGTTGAAGGACCTCGCCACGTTGCTTTTATCCACGCCGTTTTCGACTAGAATCTTCCCTAGCCCCGAGCTAGAGGTATAACATTTAAAACTCATTTTTAATCGTGTCTAAAGTGGTTAAAAGGATTTTTGACGGATAAAAGTCGGTAACCCACTTCTTGAATCATTAAAGTCTACTAAAATGTGAATATCGTTGGTTAAAAGCACATAACGCGTATAAATGTCGTAGTATTTGAATATGTTGATTGTTAAGGCCCGATCTACGATGTGGTGGCTCTTATCATCGTTTAACCCGACTTTGTTAAGATCCCGAATCTTGACATACACTTGTTTCTAGCAGTACAAGGGTTAAAAGGTGAAACTCCACCACACGGGAAACATGAACTTGTGTAAAAGTGTTTTAACATGAAAAATAGTATTTAAAACGAGCCGATCTACGTATGTACAAGTGGTATATTCGTAGGACCGGGTGTCGAGAAAATCATGTTTTATAAGAGTTGTGTAACATGTTAACAAATGTGATTTTTATAGTCTACAAGTGTATAAACACTTGTGAAACGAAAGATCCGACAAAATAACCATTTTTACAAAAGTTGTCGGGAAGTTGTAAAGAAAGAACTGTTATAACAACTGGGTTTTTATAAGACTAGATCATTTTATACCTAGATCCATAAATTATAACGAGATCTACACCATGGTTTATGGAAAAACTACAAGTTCATGAAACGATGCGATTTTACATACTAGTCTACAAAGTAAAGTGTTGACATTTGTTTATTATGTTGGAAATTGATTGATTGAAATAAAGAAAGTGTTGAAATGATTTTGTAAAAGAAAATGATACGCTTGAAAGCGTGGCCACCTCCAGTTACAGGGGAAACTCTGGCGAAATTTTCTAAAAATATAACACTTAGAATTATTTACAAGTGTTAGAATTATTTTTGAAATGTTTTCAAAATATATTTCGCCATGACTTTAATTATTAAATAATCGGAGGTGGGATTTTCACAAAACTAAACGTGATAAATATATATTCGGTAAATGTATTTTGTCACAACACTGTTTATGATTATTTTGTGAAAATGTATAAATATTATTTTTAGAGTAAAAATAATATTTACTAACTTGTCAAACCCAAAATAATACAAACGCTTATACGACAAGCATAAAAGTTACAACGGTAATTTCTATTACCACCTAATCATTAAAACGTAACTTACGCATTACGCGGAAATATTCACCAACACATATGTTGTCAACGTATTATTTTGGAAAGTATTATGTAAAGAGAAAATATATTATTTTTGAGAAAAATAATTATATTTTGGAAAGAGAAATAAAAATATATTAAGTGGGACTTAATGAGATAGTATAAATACACATGTATTTAAATCCCCCATCCTTGGGAAGGAAAGTAAAATACCAAGTATGTACACGAAACGGTTGTCTAACCATCTCCTAAAAATGTAAGTTATAAAGCTAAGGCACGGCCATCCGTCTAATAGAATTAGCACCTCTAGGTCGTTGCACAGCTTCGGATATTCGGATTACTTGGTAGAGATACGCATTCACTGTGAGTTCATGTCCCCCTTTTCTCTAACTGTTTTCAGTTTACTTAACTGCGGGGGTGAAATACATGTTACTATGATTTACGAGTACTTTACAACGGTATGTTTAACGTAAGGAGGTGTTATACGATCATGTGAGTGGATAGGAACAACATGGGGCCATTAGTCCTCATGGAGGGACAGGAGCGGTAGATCTATCTGGGTGTAGCGAGCCCAGCCCCCGGCCAAACTAGAAACGGACCGTGGGGTGACTTTGTCCACATACTTTGCCGTGGCGAAATCTGCTAGGTTTGAGTCTCCCTATTTGCACTTCACATATGTCAGTGGCCTTGCAAACCATTGATGATCACAAGTCATCTTACACTGCTACATACCATAACTATTTTTATACTCACAAATGTTTTACATACTCACCTACACGTGAACTCGCTCAACATTATTGTTGATTTTTCAACTCACATGTATTTCAGGAAATTAAACGGATCTGGCACGGTATGGAACGTTTTCCGCTGCACTGGTCATGAAGTCATCAGGGTTTAGGGTTGTGTCTCTTACCTGGACAAGACACAATCCCTAAATCACGTTTATGTTTTGTTATAAGTTGTAATGTTACTGAACAAAGTTATGGTTGCATGTTAAAAACAATGGTATTGTATGATGTTTTCAAAAACTTAATGGATGACTTGCATGGTTTTTAAATTCATATAGCTTTGTTATGATTAAGCTATGGTATTAAGAAGTCACACAAATTAACCACGCTTCCGCAAAGCCAGGGTGTGACAAGCGACCCGTCACCCGTCATGTGTGCCCAGACAGGAGCCTCTTTACCACCTTCAAGGAGCTTGCGGGAGATGAGAAGCTGTACATGGGAAATGCAGCCACCGCGGACATCAAGGGTGAAGGAACGGTGATTTTGAAGTGGACTTCAGGGAAGGAGCTCACTTTAAGCAACGTGATATATGTCCCAGACTTGCGCAAGAGCCTAGTCTCGGGATGGTTGCTTAATAAGTTTGGATTTCGTTTAGTTTATGAGAGCGATCAATTTGTACTTACTAAGCGGGGAATGTATGTTGGCAAGGGCTATGCCCAAAATGATATGTTCAAATTGAATGTAATGGCTGTCAAAAAGAACATGAATAAAATTGCTACTACTTCTACTTATGTGCTTGAGTTTTCTGATTCGAATAAATGGCATGGTAGATTAGGTCACGTAAATTTTAATTCAATACGCTGTTTAATCAATTTAAATTGTATACCAACATTCCATATTGATTCACATTATAAATGTGAAACTTGCGTAGAATCCAAACTTACAAGATCATCATCGAAATCGGTTGAACGAATAACCGAACCCCTTGATTTAATTCACACCGATATTTGTCATTTAAAAGCGGTACCCACAAGAGGTGGAAATAAGTACTTCATCACGTTTATTGATGATAGTACTAAATATTGCTATGTATATTTATTAAAAAGTAAAGATGAAGCAATAAGTAAATTTATCTTGTATAAAAATGAAGTTGAGAATCAACTTCAAAAGAAGATAAAAGCTTTGAGAAGCGATCGAGGAGGCGAATATGTTGCACCTTTTGCCGATTTATGCGCAAAAAGTGGCATTGTACATGAGTGTACACCTCCTTATTCTCCACAATCAAATGGCGTAGCGGAACGAAAGAACCGTACATTGAAAGAAATGATGAACGCCATGTTGATAAGTTATGGGGTGAGCCAGGAAATGTGGGGGGAAGCCATTCTCTCGGCTAATTATCTTTTGAACAAGATACCACTCAAAAAGAGAGACGAAACTCCATATGAGTTATGGAAAAGGAAGAAGCCTTCATACAAATACTTGAAAGTAGGGATGAGCATATGCCACCGAATACCGATCCCATACCGATCCCGTACCGATCCCGTACCGATCCCGATCCCGATCGGTATCCCGATCGGTATCCACTTTTTGGCATTTTCGGTATCGGTATGGTACGGTACGGTATCGGTATTATACCGATACCGACCCTCAAAATACGGTATAATATCGATACCGTACCGTACCGATACCTAACCGACATGTTTCGGTATCGGTAGCGGTACCTAGTTTGGGTGAAATTCGGGATCGGTATTAGGCGGTATCGGTATCGGTTCGGTATCGGATACCGATATGCTCATCCCTACTTGAAAAGTGTGGGGGTGCCTAGCAAAGGTGATTGTACCACCTCCTAAGGCTCTTAAGATAGGGCCCAAAACTGTTGATTGCATATTTATTGGGTATGCGCATCAAAGTAGTGCACATCGCTTTCTTGTACATGAGTCCAAGAATCCTGATGTACACGTTAACACTATCAGGGGGTGAATCCTAACGTTGTGTCTTACTTTGAAAATGTGTTTCCTTTGAGAAGACAAACACATGCAACGTTATCAACACTTAATTTTGAAGTAGATGAAAGCTCATATACACCAGTTGATGAGGTAGTTTATGATAAGACACATGAACGACCTGAGGTTGAAGAAAGTGATCGTAGGTGAAGTAAAAGGCCAAGGGTTGAAAAATCCTTCGGTCCAGACTTCGTTAGCTATATGGTTGAGGGCGAGCCCAATACATATCGCGAAGCGGTTTCCTCTTCAGAAGAACCTCAATGGAAAGAAGCAATAAAGAACGAAATTGATTCGATATTGCAAAATCATACTTGGGAGTTAGTAGATCTTCCACCTGGTTGCAAACCACTTGGATATCGTTGGATATTCAAAAGGAAGATGAAAACTGATGGAAGTATTGATAAATACAAGGCTAGGTTGGTGATTAAAGGATTTAGACAAAAGGAAGGTCTAGATTACTTTGATACCTACTCGCCTGTGACGCACATAACCTCGATTAGATTGGTTCTTGCTATAGCGGCTTTAAGAAATTTGGAAGTTCACCAAATGGACGTTAAAACCGCATTTCTAAATGGCGATTTAGAAGAAGAGATTTACATGGAGCAACCTGAAGGTTTCTCCGCCCCAGGTCAAGAGGGTAAAGTATGTAAACTCGTCAAGTCTTTGTATGGCTTGAAGCAAGCACCAAAACAATGGCACCAAAAGTTTGATCATGTCATGATTGACAATGGTTTCAAAATAAATGAGTGCGACAAATGTATTTATTTCAAAGACACAAATGAAAGTTATGTGATTTTATGCCTTTATGTAGACGATATGCTTATCATTGGGAGTAATGATAAAATTATCAAAGCTACTAAAATCATGTTGAAAGCGAGATTTGACATGAAAGACATGGGTTTAGCGGATGTGATTCTTGGAGTAAAGATCATAAGAACCCAAGATGGTCTTGTGTTAAGTCAATGTCACTATGTGGATAAAATTCTTGAAAAATTCAACTCGGGAGATACGAGTGTAGCTCGAACTCCAGTTGATACCTCCCAACATCTCAAGAAAAATAAAGGAGATGGAGTTGCTCAGTTAGAGTACTCAAGAATTATTGGCAGTCTAATGTATCTAATGACATGTACTAGACCCGACTTGGCTTACGCGGTGAGTAGGCTAAGTAGATACACCAGCAATCCGTGCGCGGATCATTGGAAAGCTGTCATGAGGGTGCTTAGATACATAATATACACAAGAGATTATGGACTGCATTATACCCGATAACCAGCAGTGATCGAAGGATACACTGATGCAAACTGGATATCGGATAATAAAGATTCCAAATCAACAAGTGGTTACGTGTTTACACTTGGAGGAGCTGCTATTTCTTGGAAGTCTTCTAAGCAAACGGTCATAGCAAGATCCATAACGGAATCTAAATTTATCGCCTTGGATAAGTCAGGCGAGGAGGCGGAATGGCTACGTCAATTCGTGGAATATATTCCAAGATGGCCAAAGCCTTTGCCAGCCATATGTGTACATTGTGATAGCCAATCAGCGATTGGTAGAGCTCAAAGCTTGATGTACAATGGCAGATCAAGGCATATGCGACGTAGACATAACACGGTACGACAACTACTCTCAACGGGTGTTATCACAATTGATTATGTGAGATCAAAGGATAACATTGCAGACCCATTTACAAAAGGCTTAAGCAGAGAGTTAGTAGAAACGTCGTCAAGAGGAATGGGACTAAAGCCCGTGATAAATGGGAATATGAGGGAAACCTAACTTAGTTGACTGGAGATCCTAAGATCTAAGTTTAATAGGATAACTTAATCATATTACCAAAACGGAGTCACTGTGGGGGAGTACCCCAAACTAAATAAAAGGGAGTTATATATACTTCCCAGTCCATTCCAATCAGTGACATGAAGTGAGGTTAAGCATGTTGAGGTTAAGGATTTTGAGTAAATCCAAATTAACCATGATGCTTTTAATGATTCAGAGGAATCACCTATGTTAGAGAGAAGTGGGGTCGCTTCGAATGGATTTGTGGGGTGCGCAAATCCTAGAGCTCTCGCAGAACCATGCTAGTGTTCCAGGACCATAATAGGACACGACAATGAGGGGTTGGCCAGACCAGGGAGAGTATTGTGTGAAGTGTAATGTCGTTTACACAAATGGGGGTATGTTGAAGGACATCGCGTCTACAAACCGCTAGTAAGCTAAGTATGCTTCACAAAAGAAGGTTCAAAGGTTACAACCTACCTATCTCGCAATACTCAACTGTCGAAGTTTATCGTTGAAAAATGTAAGGAAAAGATCGATTTCCATACATGTGGGGGATTGTTGGAAATTTGATGAAAATAACATTTTTCATGTGGGGGATTGTTGGAAAATTGGTGAAAATAACATTTTTCACAAATATAGGAAAATGATTTTTTCCTATTTTGGACTGGAAATAAATATAAGAAAATGAGCGGGTTTTATATATTTTTTTGTGGGTTTGTGTTCTATGTCGGAAGAACTTCGCAACGAACTAAACCACGTCCAAAACGGAGCTAAGATGAATGAGATATCGATGCTCAAAGTTGGGTGTTTGAAACATTGAATGCTGAAACAAAAGGGAGAGTAGCACCTTGTCCCACATCGGAGGAGAGATGGAACTTAAATGGGTATTTAAGTGGGAACTCTCCCTCCTTATTGTTTATGGAAGCACACACTAAGGGTCTGTTTGGTATGGGGTAATGGAATAGATGAGAGAATGGAATGGACGAGGTAATGGAATGGACAACGGAATGAAATGGATCATTCCATTCCATTGTGATGTTTGGTTACTCATATATGAATAGAATGACTCATTACTTTGTACAATTTGATAAACAAAAAAAATGAAGTAAACACAACTGTATTAAAGCGACAAAAATATAATTGACTCAATAATAATAATAATAATAATAATAATAATAATAATAATAATAATAATAATAATAATAATAATAATAATAATAATATATTAGTGATAAAAATTAATAATAGATTTTTCATATATATTAATATTAGTATGAATATTAATAAATATAAATATAAATACAAATAAAAGTATAATAATAATAATAATAATAATAATAATAATAATAATAATAATAATAATAACATATTTCTTTCCATTCCTTGAAGGAATGGAAAAAAAACACCTACATACCAAGGAATGGAAATTGCTATATTTGGAAGGAGTTACATTCCCTTGGAATGCTCCATTCCATTACCAATGATAACCAAACATGTTTATTTTCATTCTATCAGAATGATCCATTCCATTCCACCTTTCATTCCTTCAAACCAAACGCTACCTAAGTGTCCTCGCGAAGGGTGCGGAGCACCCTAACTCGCACACGCGTGCGTGGCGTGGGCGATGAGGCGCAATGTGGTGCTTTGATGGCGCACTTTGCACTTCGCATCGCCGCTTGAGAGCCGCCTTTGTATTTTTGACCGCGTGCGCGTGGTGGATCACAGAGGCCGGTGAAGCGGCATGCGCGGCGCGTATTTTTGACCGCGTGCGCGTGGTGGATCACAGAGGTCGGTGAAGTGGCGTGCAAGTTCGAGGCGCGTGACGTAGCAGTCCGCGCGCGAGTACACGTGGCACGAAGGCGCGCGGTTGCGCATGGTGCATGGGCCCTGTTGTGGCGTGCGTGGCGCATCAGAGTGAGCCAAAACGACGCGACTGTGTGGCGTGCTCGTATAGGCTCACAGGTGACGTGGCACACGCCCGCAGACGCGCATGGACCTGAGTCAGTGTGGTGCACGCGCGCATGAGCGTGCAGACCTGCACGCGCACCAGTGTGTCTTGCGCGCGCGCGCAGAAGCTTCCAGCATTGAATGACAGTGCAGTTAAAGTTTAGCTTCGAAAGACGAGTTAACGGTCTTTGACTGAGAATTAAATGACGTATTAAATTGCATTGAAGACGTTTAATGCAATTTAAACCTCTCCTTTAATTCTTTTGACTGTTTCGATTCAGATGCAATATAAATACAGCATCTCCACCACTGCAGAAGTACACCAGCAACACAACAGCTTATGCAAACAACTCTCTCTCTACTACTGATCTTTTTCTTGCAGCTTTTAAGGTAGACGTCGGGTTCCTGTGCCAATTCCGGCAGTACTTCTGCTCCGGCCGTTGTACCCTGGGAAACAAAACGAGTATTCATGGGAGACTTGGAATTTGTTTTAAGGGAAGCGTGTGAACACGTGCCTCAGCGATTCTGCTTCATCTCTTTTCTTGTTTTTCCTTTTATTTCAGTTGTAATTGTAATTGTTGTTAGTTTTCTTTATTTCTGAATTGTAATCGTATAATAAAATTTGTTTATTTTATTTATTTACGCGAACGGTTCCTACACTTTTTACGTCACATGGTGTTACGAAACCGTGTTAATATTTTACCATTTTCCCATTTTCCCATTTTGGTCATTGTCGGGTTGCTACTTAGCATGTTTTTACACCCCCCAACTCCGTAACCTTGGTTGCATGGTTTTACACCCCGGTAACGCTCGGGGCTTAAGACTAGTTAGTAATGAAAAATAAACAAAATAAAATAAATTGCGAGAGATTATTTGAGAATTTTAAGTATAATAACCACCCCCAAATTTGAAATTTAACGTCGTATTCTGGTTAGTCGTACCAACTACCATTTGGGATCTCACTTCATAAAACCCCCCAATTTGCTTAAATCAATACAAAATTGGTTACTCACATTGTTTGGATCAATCAAGATTTCTGATGAGGATCGAAGATGGAGTGTCAGGTTCCCGAAAACATCTAGTTTTCGCCTATTATGTTTCTGGTCATGGATTCGGTCATGCCACACGTGTTGTTGAGGTAATTCCTTCACCCAATTTCATATTCTCATTTTCTGTAGGCAGGGTTTAATCGTCTCCACCATTGTCAAATCATAAATTGTTTTTGCTTCTGATTATTGTTACTTCAAGAATCATTATCTTCCTTTCGTTTTGGTTAAGATCAAATTAACAGAGAGAAGAAACAAATCTAGAGAGAGAGACATTGATTTGTACTTCCGATTAACTACTAGTTCGTTGCTATTCTTACAACAAGACCCCTCAACTATCAAGAAATACCCCTATGGTCCTTATTAGATTTACTACGGCTCACCCGAGTGCCATTCTGTTAACGACTTAACGGGCGCGATAGGCTAGAGATAGAGAGAGAGATGAGTGTGAGATGGAGAGAGAGAGAGAGAGAGAGTCTGTGTGTTTGTTTTTATTTTTTAACCAATCACGTGGTGCCACTTCAACACCTTTTTCAGTTAACCCACACCGCGTTTGTTAAAGGGTGGGCTAGTTAAAGCCCAACTGCCTGCATGGCAATGACATTGGCGCTTTAACTAGCTTCTACTAGTTAAACCACACCATCCAGCCTAACTGTTTATTTCATGACATATCTGTGTAGGTTGTACGCCACCTTATTGTTGCGGGCCATGATGTTCATGTGGTGACCGGTGCACCGGACTTTGTCTTCACCACCGAAATACAATCGCCACGCCTTTTTCTTCGAAAGGTGGTTGTGGAAATCTTTTAACACATTACGTGATTTGATCGTTCTTGACTGGGTTACTACGTGTTGTAATAGCTAGTGTTGGACTGTGGTGCTGTTCAAGCGGATGCTTTAACGGTGGATCCGGTTGCCTCTTTGGAAAAGGTGTGTCAAGAGACTAATCTCAAATTTTAGTTTTAAGTTTTACATTGTTTTTACGTTGTTGTATGTCTTTTGGTCGATGCAGTATTCTGAGACAGTTGTTGCGCGTGCTTCTATTTTGGCTACAGAAGTTGAGTGGCTGAACTCCATCAAAGCGGACTTAGTGGTAATTAATAGCATAGCATGTTTATATATTTATAACCATTAAAGAATCACTTGTGGAAATTGTTTTGTATAACAGATCACAGATGTTGTTGCGGTTGCATGTCGTGCAGCAGCTGATGCTGGCATACGCTCGGTTTGTGTTGGGAATTTCAGGTAACTGTGAATGTCTAAAATGCCCTTTTAGTAGCACAAAATAATCTCAAGTAATGTGTATTGATGGTTAAAAAAGTAACTTCTAATTTAAAACTTACCGTTGCTCATGTTATTTGTCTATTTATTTTTCTTTAATTTCATTACTACAGTTGGGACTTCATTTATTCGGAATATGTGGCGACTGCTGGATATCATCATAAGTCAATAATTTCTCAGGTACTGTTTTTTGCTGTGTAATAAGTTATTGTTTTCGGTGTGTAAACTTATGTCGGGTCGATTTTGGGAATAATAAATAGAATTTAATATGTTGATGATTTAAACAGATAGCTGAGGACTATTCACATTGCGAACTCCTAATTCGTCTACCTGGATATAGCCCGAGTAATTTTCCTACATTTTTTTTATTTAATGGGCTTGAATAGTCTTGTTATGTTTTAAATAATACATTTTTCGTTGAAAAATATCCTGTCCAGTGCCTGCTTTTAGGGACGTTATTGATGTGCCGTTGGTTGTAAGGAGACTGCATAAATCACGGAAGGAGGTTTGTAACATAAAATTGTTTTTTCTACAACTATTTTAATTCGGTATTTTGATAATGTTTACACTTGCAGGTGAGGAGTGAAATGGGAATTAGTGAGGATGTGAAGCTAGTTATACTCAATTTTGGTGGACAAGTAAGTTAATGGTTCATTTACATGTCAAATATGTGCGTTGTTATGGATCGGTTTTGGTATTTATCTTTATCTTTAGAAATAATGCAATGTTTATGAAAATTTGTAGCCAGCAGGTTGGAAGTTAAAAGAGGAATATTTGCCTCCTGGTTGGCTCTGCCTGGTATGTTCTAATTTGCACGTTCCCCGAGATACTATGATTCAGTCGGTTGAAAAGTATTTTGTATTAGAAAAAACGTTCTAATTCGCATGCTTTTTAGGTTTGTGGAGCATTTGAACATGAGCTTCCTCCCAATTTCATAAAGCTGCCAAAAGACGCGTATACCCCTGATGTCATGGCAGCATCTGATTGCATGATTGGTTAGTGACGGATGTTTATACTTTTAACAGATTTTAGTATAATAATAATAAGAAAATAAAGCTTTCTTGTCTCATTATCCATATGATATTTCAGGAAAAATTGGATACGGAACTGTTAGTGAAGCCTTGGCGTACAAGTTACCTGTTGTATATATTCGCAGAGATAATTTCAATGAAGAACCATTTTTGAGAAATATGCTTGAGGTAAATGGTTAATTAGCTGAGTAGTTCAGGTGGGTCGGGTTAAGGGTCAACAGGTTCGGTTAAATGGGTCTGGTTGGCCCACAAACACTTTTTTGCCACCTTTATTTTTATAACTAAGTGCACTAACAAACTTTTTATCAGTATTATCGAGGTGGTGTTGAGATGATAAAGAGGGATTTGTTCGAGGGTCATTGGAGACCATACCTTGAACGAGCAACTAGTTTAAAACCGAACTATGATGGTGGGGTCAATGGTGGCCAGGTATTTTCAGTTTCTTCATTGTTATTTTTTATTAACACTCCCGGATATAAAGAATTCAAGCAAAAGCCTTCAACTTCACTTATTCTTTGATTTTTTTCTTTTTTAATATTTTCAGGTCGCAGCTCGTATTTTGCAGGATGCAGCTGATGGAAAGAATTATGCATCAGACAAAGTACGCGGTTCACAATTCATATTCTAACTAACTTTTACTCCTCATTTTATTGATTTCAACAAATGAAAGGAAAATAGATGGAACCTAATGTAGAGTTAGTATGATGGGTATAATGAGAGCAAATAGTAGCATTTGTATTGGTATTCTGTTCATTGTTTTAATCCTACTTTATTGTCTTAATGTTTAGCTTAGTGGAGCCCAGAGACTACGCGATGGATATCAGTTACAAAGAGTTCACGAAGGAGATACCAATATCCCAGAATGGTACGTGAGGGCTGAATTTGAACTTGGTCTACGTACCGGATCACATTCAGTAGATAATAATGGTTCAAGTTTGTGTGAGAGTTGTTAGAGCTGTTGTTACCATTTCAGTTTAATAGCATGTAAATGGACGTGTTATTGTAATTGCTTAATCAACCTCAACTATATGGAGGTTGACATCATTTGTTCAATGAATTTAGAGAAACAGAATGAAAAGAACATTTCTATTTTGAAATTTGAAATTTAAGTAGATTTACTTTTTGTTTGTGTTTATGCTGACTATAGTATATGTTATTCTCTTAATACAAATTGTTTGGGTCGTGTTTGGGTCAACCCGTGAATATTCAGGTCGTGTTCGGGTTCGCCTAAAATTTAAGGGGTCGGGTTGAACCTGCCAACCCATGAACACGACCCGTTTAGTACCCCTTAATTCAACACCTAGTTCTCATTGTTATAATTGATTTGTATATTCCTTGTGCTTTAGAGATTTAGTTATAGTTATGTTGCATTAGGAATTAGTAGGTAAATCAAGAAGTGAACTATTACGGTTAGCTTTTTAAAATCCGTTGAACACATATAGAATTTGTCCGGTCATTTTATTCGTTTTTAACCATTTAATCTTTTACTTATGAAGAAATAAAGATGGGACCCACAAAGTGAATAATAGAGGAAGTTGGTATAAACTTCTGTTTGTTGATACCTTTGTATTTTAGTTATTAGGGGGGGGGGGGGGGGGGGGGGGGGCTGTCTTCATTTTTCTTCAAGTAAGCTAAATAGGACCTACAAGATATAAGACTACACGGTATGGGGGTCGCCCCCCTACCGTCCCGGTCCGTCGCCGGTTTGAACACCGTGCCGCCACCCCTGTCGCCGTCCAGTCATCGTCCTCTCCGTTGGTATTCCGACGTCCAGGACGGAGCAAAACAATGGGTCCCCCCTCCGTCGCCGGTTTGAACACCGTGCCGCCCCCTCCGTCTTCATCCCGTCGCCGGCTTCATCTCCGTCACCATACCCACAAGCCTGATATTAAATGACCAAAGCAAATAGATTCTTCTAGTTTTGTTACACAAACGTGGCAAAACCGGCATAAGATAGAGGCTGTAGAATTATCTAGAGGGGTCATGTTTTCGTTTTCGCGCTTAAACTGATGGACCTTTAGCGTTTAGGCTATCACTCAAACCCGTCTTCTTTTATCAGATTGTTTTTATATCGGAATGGTCATAAGATCGTTGTTTAACTTTATCACAAGTGAACCATTGAGGGTAGTTCTTGAAAAAAGAATATCGAAGCTTTTTTATGTTGTCGTGTTGAGGGGTTAATTTGGTATTTCCTTATTATCATATGCATGAACTCACTATCTTTTATCAGAGTTTGTTGATTATGGCATTCAAGATTATTGATTTATAATGGTAATAAGATCCTCATTTATTCATTTACCACAAAAATACAAACTTTTTGATTGATGCTGTGTTGAAGGGTAGATTTGGTATTTCCTCATATTCATAAATTAGTTATTCTGCACATGCTCTTGTTTAAATGACTCATTCAAGAATTTTCAAATCTATCACCGTCCACCGCCAAAAATGGCCCACAAAAAAGGGCCCTTGAGGGTAGTTCTTGTAATAAAAATCGAAGCTTTTTTATTGATGTTTTTTTAAGGATAGGTGATTCTCTCGTTTTTCTTGTAAATTTTTAGGTGGCGGAACGAGCCCTTTTCTTTTGGAACAACGATCACATCGAGAGTTTGATCAGACAAAACCGCAAAGTAATATTACTGTTATAAAAACAACCCAGAAATTGACCCAGAGAATCAACGATTAACGATTGAATCTTATTGAATGTGAAAGAGAATTACAAGAAAGAAATTACAAGAAATTGAAAAGTAATGAACTGACTATACAATCTACTGCAACCCCCTATTTATACTAAACTCACAAATTCAGTTACAACTATCCGTTGTAAGAATTTCCACAAACGCCCCCTGAACTTACAAGAATGTAAGTATCAGACCTTGTAACTAAACAACTGCTCTTCAACACCTTAAGCACTGATCTACTCCTTATCAGAGTGTTAAACTACTTATTCACTATCTACTGCTTATTCCAGCAGCAGCTGTTATACCACAATCAGTTGTTACCCTCAGTAGTTAATCACCATCAGTGTTTAATCACAAGCAGTGCTTAGAATTCCATCAGCTGTTTGTCTTCGTTTAGCCCCAAACAGTGGTTTGCTTATTTATTAATACTCATCAGTGGTTACAACTGAAATGTTACTTTTTCTCTACAATCTCCACCTAAGTAACAATTCAGTTTAACCTAAACTTAATGAGTTAAGGCAAAATGTAAACTTTGCACCTGGCAAAGCCTTGGTCATCACATCAGCTGGGTTAACATCTATTCCAACCCACTTGACCACCACTTCCTTAGAAGTCACCACATCTCTGATCCAAAACATCTTCACATTGATGTGTTTGGTTCTCTCATGAAATACACTGTTCTTTGACAACTGAACAGCACCTTCATTATCACAATTCACCTCCACACCATCCAACCTGATTCCCAGATCAGCAACCATACCCTTTAACCATAAAGACTCTTTTACCCCTTCAGTTAAAGATATGAATTCAGCCTCAGTTGTGGGTAGTGCCACAACATGCTGCAACTGAGACTTCCAGCTCACCACATTCCCCATGACTGAGAACACATAACCAGTTATTGATCTGCCATTATCTTTGTCTTTTGCATAATCTGAATCAACATAACCACTGACCATGTTCTCCTTCTCAGCATGACTCTCAAACTTTAAACCAAGTTTCTTTGTACCAGCCAAATACTTGAGAATCCACTTCACTGCTGCCCAATGATTTTTACCAGGATTTGCCATATATCTGCTCACCACACTAACAACATATGCAATATCAGGTCTTGTGCAGACCATGAGATACATCAGACTCCCAACTGTGTTTGCATATGGAACTTTGCTCATGTATTCTTCCTCTTCATTTGTTTGAGGACAATCTTTCTTTGACAAATTAAAATGAGCTGCAAGAGGAGTTGTAACAGGCTTACACTCTCCCATTCCATATTCTTCAACACTTTCTCAATATAAGAAGATTGAGACAGTGTTAACACCTTTTCTGCCCTGTTTCTGTGGATTTCCATACCAAGTATCTTCCTGGCTTTCCCCAAATCCTTCATTTCAAATTCTCTCATCAACAGTCCTTTGGTTTCTTCTATTTGGCTTTTGCTTTCACAAGCTATCAGCATATCATCAACATACAAGAGTAAATAGACAAATTTACCCCTGTCATACTCCCTATGATACACACAACTGTCATAAGGACTCCTGCTGAAACTACTGCCCACAATGTATTCATCAAATCTTTTGTACCACTGTCTGGGAGACTGCTTCAGCCCATACAAGGACCTCTTTAGTAAACATGCCTTATCTTCTTGGCCTTTGACTTCATATCCCTTTGGTTGTGCCATATGGATCTTTTCCTCTAAATTACCATGCAAATATGCAGTTTTCACATCCATTTGTTCCAACTCCAGATCTAATGATGCAACCAATGACAATATAACTCTAACTGAGACATGTTTGACTACAGGAGAAAAGATCTCATTGTAATCAACACCTGCCTTTTGAGTAAATCCCTTAGCCACCAGTCTTGCTTTGTATCTTGGACCTTCTCCTGGTTTGACACCTTCTTTAATTTTGTAGATCCACTTGCAAGACACCAACTTCTGATCTTTTGGCTTGTTTACCAACTCCCACGTACCATTCTTGTACAAAGACTCCATTTCTTCGTCCATTGCTTTATACCACTTTTGACTATCTTCTGAATTAACAGCTTCTTCAAAAGTTAGAGGTTCATAGATGCTTTCATTCTCTGCTGCTACAAAAGCGACTGCAGAAATATCTTCTTGATCTCTGTACCTCAGTGGTTTCACAGCTTTTCTCTTTGACCTGTCTCTCACCAAAATGTAATCCTCCAAATTTGGTACACTTTGACTTGTCTCATCCTGACTTGAACCAGGACTTCCACTTTGACTTGTTTCACCCTGAGTTGTACCAGACCTTTCAACAATCACCTTTGGTCTGTCTAACACTGGCTCCACCTCAAACTGAAGATCATCTTTCTTGGATACACTTCTGTTTATTGACTCCATAACATCTTTGTACAGGACATTCTCCCTGCACTGAACATTTCTGCTCACTATCACCTTTGGATTTTGCAATCTCCAAAGCCTGTATCCCTTTACACCTTCAGTATATCCCAGCATTACACACTTTTGAGATCTTGGATCCAGCTTATCATCACTCACATGAGAATACACCAATGACCCAAAAACTTTTAAATCTTCATACTCAGGTTTAGTACCAGACCACATCTCCATAGGTGTCTTCATCTGTATTGCTGATGAAGGACATCTATTGATTAAATAAGCTGCAGTGGATACAGCTTCTCCCCAGAACTTCTTTGGCATTCCTGAGGTTGCCAACATACACCTCACTCTTTCTAACAAAGTTCTGTTCATCCTTTCAGCCAAACCATTCTGTTGTGGAGTACCAGGAATGGTTAAGTGTCTGGCAATACCATTTTCTTTGCAAAATTTATCAAACTCATGATTACAAAACTCCAGCCCATTATCTGTTCTGAGTTTCTTCACTTTCTTCTCAGTTTGATTTTCCACCAATACTTTCCATTCTTGAAACTTCTTGAAAGTATCACTCTTGTGTTTAAGCACATACACCCACACTCTTCTTGAGTAATCATCTATGATGGATAAGAAGTACCTACCACCTCCCAAGGTTTCTGTTCTTGTAGGCCCCCACAGATCAGAGTGAACATAGTCCAAGACTCTCTTAGAACTATGTTTTCCTTTGCTGAATTTCACTCTTTTCTGTTTGCCCAAAACACAACTTTCACAAAAGCTTATATCACAGTTCTTTAGATCACCAAGAACTTGTTGTTTGGACAACTCAATCAGGCCTTGTTGACTTATATGACCAAGTCTTTTATGCCACTTCAGAGCTTCATCATCACCTTCTTCACTTGCCACAGCAGCAACCCCATCAACAACTTTACAATCCAACATGTAAATGTTATTCTTGATTCTAGTACCACTGAGCACCACCATAGACCCTTTTATAACCCTGGCCTTTCCGTCTCTAAGACTAACATGATATCCCATCTTCTCTAAAGTACCAAGAGATAATAAACTTCTCTTAAGATCAGGAATGTACCTCACATCTTTGAGATCAAACGTGATGCCAGATTCTGTCTTCATTGTGACTGTACCAATGCCAAGAATCTAACAAGGTCTGTCATCTCCTAGCTTTACAGACCCAATGTCCACCATCTTCAATTCTTTGAAGGCTTCTTTCAGTGGTGTCATATGGAATGAACACCCTGAATTGTAACACCTCGAAATTTTGTGTCCAATAATGTGTTAACACGTGTCATTAGTTTACACGTGGCATTGATATTAAATAAAGGACTAATGTTGACAAACCTTGAAAGTATATAAATTCGAGGGTTATAAATGTCAAACAAGGGTAAATTTACTGTATAGTAACCCTAAATGATGCTCGTACCTTCAAACGAATAAATCATGGATCATACGGAAGCGAAACGCGGAAGAAAGTGAGAGATTACAAGCTACAGGGGTTAACTGTGTCAACATGTTTAAATTATACCTCTGAGTGACCCCTTAACGCTCCCGAGGCTTTGTAACAGTATTATACGCTCACTAGAATATACTGTATAAATTCCGCGAAGTTCCGTTTTAAAACGAGAAAGTTGTGGTCAAATTCGTATAAGAAGGGTTAAAAGCGTCAACAATGAAAGTTAAGGCTTTCAGAATAATTAATAAACTAACCGGGGACTTAACAATGCGGGTAAATAACACGAGGTCCTTAGTTGTAATTAACCGAGGGCCAAACTGCAAAATTACCCCTTCAAACCCGAAAGGTCAGGTTAATAATTACAAAAGATTTCGTTATTAATTACCAGGATTTTGTCATAATTACAAAAGATTTAAAAAACCTGAAAATCTAACCTCTCGCGACCCGCGTTATGTTTTGGGTTAAGTGGAGGCGGGCCGCGAGCCACCTCTTATTCGCGTCTGATTTTTAAACATCAGGCGGCCCGCGTTAAAATGTGCCTAAACCTCCAGGGGGGCCGCGTGGGACGCCCAGATGCAGAAACTTTGGATTTTCATGCCCTTTGAGCTAGTGAACGATCAAACAACCAATAAATGAGCCATGGGCGCCCCCTACTCGACCCATAGCACCTTGGGACACCTGCCCATCATCCATGATCAGTTGTAGACCAATGTGTAATGATCTTAAGGCAAATTGGACACTATAAATAGGCATGTTTGGTTCATAACCAACACACACCTCAAACACTCAACTACTGATCATTCTAAGAGCTCTCAAGCTTTCTTCTTTGTTCTTAAGTCTTGCCTTCAGCTTCTGTAAGTTACCTAACCATTGTGGTCTTGTTTTTCAATAGATTTAGCTCATAAACCAAACCGTCGTAACTAACGGTTGTCATAGTTATAAATCACAAATGGTCCAGTGAATTGTCGGATCAAAAGTAGTTATGAGTTGGTATTCATGTGGGTAATAAACCTCTAAAAGGGTTCCCTCTGATCACCACTCTAACTAGCTCAAATGTCGAGTCAAACGAATGCTTAAAAAGTCAACAGAAAGCTATTTTTGCGATTCTTGCATAATCTGTAATATAAATGATATGCAACCTGTTTAGACACTCATAAAACATGATATTAAGCATATAAACTTGTTTACGCTCGTTTGAATCGACCATTTGCTATATTGACCCGGTTCGGAGCCGAATGTCGCAAAAGTTTGACTTTTGCTTTGACTTCAGTTCTGACCCGTTTTAGTGAAGTATAGATATGCCTTAGGACTCTCTTAGGACCAGGTTACATGATGGTATAACCCTCTGTGACCGGTTCATTGGTTGTCCGAGTCTTTTACGCATTTCCGTTAATCGCCTAAAAGTTGACCGTAACGGCCTTTTTAAAATAAAACGAGTATTTCGGACACGTGAATGGACCATAACCTTGCTTACTAAATTATAAGCATGTCCTTAAAGTTTCACGTCAATCCGAGATCTAGAATGAGAGTTATGCTGCGCATTTATAAGAAACTTTTGTAATAAACGGCGCAATTAGCATAACGCCTATCTAAACCAAGATTTCGTCACCAAAACCTTTACCCACTGTTATAAAATAATATTTTGGGATTTTTAAAGATTTTTAATAATTTTTACCTTGCTCATAACCTGCGGTTATGGCTACGGTTCGGTAAATACCGAATATGCCCTTTTTGGCCGAAACTTGAGTTCTACAAGGTCTTTTGACCCGATTCCAGTTGCTACTGATTTTAAATAATAAATAAAGTATTTTGGACTCTATAAACTGTTCGGGAAACTCAGATTTCCTGTAGAACTCGAAAAGCTCTTTAAAAGTCTTTAAAATGACCGAAAAACCCCTACGGGGCGATATATTAACTAAAACTCGTTACGGGCATCACGGAAGGTATCCTACTGACACCACAACCTCTTTAAGGAATATTGACTTAGGAAATAAGCGTAGGACTCTCATGGCTAACCGTTTCTCCTAATGCGCGCACGGTTCGGCTTATGAAACTAGTTTTCGTAAATTAGCCGATATGGGTCAAATTATATCATTATGACCCCAAAATCCAGAGTGTGAACCTTAAACCCATATAAGACAAGTCTCTGAACTTGTTGGGTCAGAATCACACTCCTTTCTCGGTTTTCGCCTTTTCGCGCGATTAAACCGTATTTATATTTCGAAATCAACCGGTCTAGGCTACGGCCAATATAAAGACCCGTTAGGATTCTAATAGGTTAATTAAAACCTTCGTTCCAGAATAGGAGCCCCAGTAAAAGCTATCTGTGACGTAATCCATTAAGGAATATACTTGCAAAGGTAAATACTTTAACTTATTTTCCCTTATACGGGCTTGGGATACGGTATATTAATACCGCTTGATTGAGCATCATATCTTCCATCGCTTAGGTGGTTAATTGAATAATGTGATCGGCTCATTTAAACAGTCTTGTTACTTAAAAGCCTTTGGGGGGTTAATGACCGTTGTCCCGGATATCCTTGGCATCATTTTACGAAATGGCCACGACCTCGACATCCCGGTGTAGGCGTACACCCGGTATATTATGTCGACATTATTTTTATTAAAAGACGTAGCCGTTGGTTTTTACACTACGGTTTTACGCAATGTGGTGTGTCTATTAATCTTTAACCCGGACAGGATCCGGGCTACTGAACGCATAAAAGGACATGTAATTCGTTCACAAGATTTTAATAATTTTCCCAAGTTATAAAAGAGTTTGTGCCTCGTGCATTCAAATCAATTTTAATAAACATTTTCAAATGTGTCAGTTGAACGTATTTACCAGTGTAAACTGACGTATTTTCCCCAAAAGATTAAGTGCAGGTACTACACGAAATTTGGCTGGTAATAGCTTCCTAGCATCACGAATAGTCTCGCAAACTTGATGCTGTATCTAACTGAACAATACTTTATTTTATTTATGATCCCCCGTGGATACAATTCGACTTCTGTAATACACTTGATATTACATTCAAAAGGTTGAATTATATTTATCTTTATGCTTCCGCTGTGCATTCATATAATTGTGTGGTTTGACTATATTGTTGCCAACTACGTCACGGTAATCCCCCACCGGGCCCACCGGTGAGACACGGGGAAATCAGGGTGTGACAGGTTGGTATCAGAGCCAACATTGAGTGAATTAAACACTATCCTAATGTGTTTAATCTCAGTGACACAATTGCACATACTTGAGTCTAGACAAGAACATAGGACAAATTCGAATTGTTATTCCAATTTTGTCTTTTTCTTTTTGTATTAAAAGTTTTATAAAGCAGGAAATATGCCGCCAGTGATTTTCCGAGGAAGAGGCAGGGGAAGAAGAGGCAGAGGAGAGATCGTTACTCATCACGATCACGAAGCCGGGCCTTCAAATACGCGAGCTCCTTTAACCACAAGGAGCGAAGAACCGCAAAGGCGAAGAGACCTTTATGAACCTGCGAGGCATTCTACCTCGCACAGCTCGACGCCATCATACCGGCACTCATTCGGGCCAAATTCAGAGAATGATCCCAACAACCCGCAACCCTCCTTCATACCTCTACAACGTTCGGTATCGCACCGAAATTTTGACGACCCTACTCCATACTTCAGAGGTCAGTTCAATCCAGCTGACTACATCCAGGAACCTTCAGGCTTTGTCCCGTTAGGGCCACAAGATCATTTCTCCGAAGATCATATGGACGAAGATACTGATCCGACAGAACCTGCTCGTGGTACGCCCACGCATCCAATAGAAGTCTTTGATGGGTCATCCTTCCATGGCACACTGAAGGGGTATGGTCCCAGATCTCGCGTCAGCATCGACCGCGAGTGACCATTACCCTTATCAAAACCCCCACTAGCTAACAACCTACTTGTGCCCATGCGAGAACGCGTCGGCACAAGGGTTGAATCCAATCTATCTAGTAAGGAAAGAGGACTTACATGGAACATGAGAACGGTAGAGTGATGCGACATAGCATCACATCTGGTGTATGAAAACGGAAGTATTCACAGCGATGCGGCATCGCACCGCATCCAGTGAACACTTCTATCAATACAAGAAAGCCTTACCTTAGGCATAGAAGAAGATGAACGTAACGGTGCGGCTGACACCGCACCATATGGGCATTTTCGTCACGACAAGGGATGCAGGCAAATAGCCTCCGCGGACGACGATGCGGCTAGCACCGCATCTCGCGTATTCCTTGATCACAAGTAGGAGACGCGGTAACTTCAGATGTTACCGCACGTAGCGATGCGGCTTGCACCGCATCCTATGCACTCAACAAGTGGGACTGACACCACAGTGCAAGTGGCACCAATGGCAGTTACCTGTCAGAGCTACGTAAGCAATGGGCTGACGTGGCGTAACCTCCACAACCGACAAGCCTGACACACCTGCAAAGGTGCAGCACGTCGTCAGTCCATCCATCATCATCCTCCTTCACTCCTCGGCTATAAATACCAACCCCAAACCAGGTTTGAGATATATCTCTTCACAACTCTCTCACTACTACTACTATCTTACTTTGCTTCTCAAGCAAACTACTGATTCTCACGCCGGAGAGTGGTAACAAGGAGCACCCCCCACCCCATCCTCCTTGTTACGAGTCACGGCTTGTTTCCTTGTGCAGGAGATCAACCACCGGTGATCCAGCCAGCGATCCTCGAGAGGAAGGGATTAACCCTTCTTGACGAGACCAGTGTGTTAACCCTGCCCGGTTAACCATTGTTTCATCATTGGCGTCCACCGCTACTCTTAGCACTTTCTAAACCATCCTTTTCCCTCTCTCACGATCATGACTGATCACCAAAACAACACTGCGGATAACCAAAATCCGCCAATCCCACCTCCGGTAGGGGTCAATGCCTCGACCTCCCAACCCGGACACATCGGCACGTCCACACAAAGGAGTCCCTCCTTTATGTTTGGACATGACTTATCACAGTTTCCATCTGTGATCCCACCAGGCATGACCGTTCATACCTGGTACGAGCAGCAGGCAGCCCTGCTGACAGCAGCATACAACCGCGCTTGTACGGAAGCGAATATACGAGCTGGGCTTACCCCAGCACCGCACACCCCTGTTGAGCGTATTTTACAATACGACGGCAGGATACATTCACACCCGGCTTCAAAAAGCCGACGTGAAGAACGGGGATCGTCTTACTGTTCGGTCCACACCCTCAACGAGGACGATTCCTCATACGGGTCCCACACCAGAGGACCGGTACATACCCGCCTTGGCCCCCATGGCGAGGACAGGAGGCGATCAACCTCCCGACGCGGCCCAGGCATTCAGAGCCGATTGGGCCCACAACCATACACCGAAGGGTATGGTCATACCGACCCTGACGACCACAGCTACCGCGGTGATTCACATGACACCAGCAGCAGACCGGGAGGACGCAACTACGTTCCTCCCAGTCACCCCCGCAACACATACCTCAGGGCGGCTAAGCGCCCTGCGAATGAACCATACAGGCCAAAGGCAGCGGCCGAAAATTCTAAGTTCGGCACGCGGATCGCCAACGCCCATGTCACCACAACAAAGTTCCCATTCAACGTTGGGAAATACAGTGGTTCGACCGACCCGGACGACCACATGAACATCTTCATGGGCGCGGGCATCAACGGCCAGTGGGATGAACCCACTTGGTGTAATTTTTTCCCCCAGACCCTTACGGGCCTGGCCAGGGCATGGTTCGATTCTTTGCCAGTGGGATCACTGGATTCATTCGAGGACTTGCGTACCAAGTTCCTCGCCCATTTTAGCCAGCAGCGACGCCACGAACGTGATTCGTTGGACGTCATGAACATCTTGCGAAGGGACGACGAATCGCTCGAAGCATTCGTCGTCCGATATAATAAAGAGTGCCTGGAGATAGGTGACGTGGCAGACCAGATGGCACGAAACCACTTCATCCGGCCGTCAAAGACAGAGAGATGATCATGACCATCTCTGGCAAGGAGGGCTTGCCCAAAAAATGGGAGGATGTCATGACCGCGGTCAAGACATACGCCCAGACACAGCGGTCACTTGAACCGCATGTGACAAAGGCAAAGCCCCAAGCCGAAACATCCCACCAAGGGTCCAAGCGTAACAATAAACGCAACCGTGATGTTGGAAATCGCGATATTTCCAAACCGTATTTCCCGCGAACCAACACGTTCGACCCAAAGAACTACAACCCCGCCCGAGACAGTCGGGCGTCAAAAAAAGATTCTCGGGACCGCAACTGAACCGAGATCACCATGTCGCCAAGTGAGGTCCTCCTTGCGGACCCACAGTTCTTGCGACCGGCCCAACCGATGAAGTCCAAGAAAAATCAGGACCTCACACTCTACTGTGAGTACCACAAGGACTCGGGCCACACCACCAACAACTGCATCAGTCTCCGGCTGGAGATTGAGCGGGCCTCAAAGGAGGGGAAACTACAACACCTTTTGCCAGTTGGGCAAAAACCCACCAAGCGCATTACCCCTCATGGCGAAGGTACCTCCTCCGGGAAGAGAACCATGCACGTGGCTTCCACCCACATGATCCACGGAGGCAAGGGCAGGCCGCGCAAAGCCGCGAGAAGGCCGGAATGTGACTGGAAAGACGAGCAAGTCGTTTTTCCAAAAGTCCGAGGCGGACCGCGCGATAGGCGCGCCGTCGTCATTTCAGGCCAACTGGCACATTACTGCACCGAGCGTCTATTCATCGACCCGGGCAGTACATCTGATATAATCTACGAACAATGCTTCAACCAGTTCGACCAGGAGGACAAAGATCGGTTGCAAGCAGTAGATTACCCGTTAACCGGGTTCGCAGGGGAAACTGTCTTTCCCCTGGGCCAGATTACTTTTCCTGTGCGTCTTTCCAGCGGAAATCGCACAAGGACAGAAGAGGTAAACTTCATGGTTTTACCTCACACCTCCAGATATGACGTACTCCTCGGGAGAGAATCCCAAGGAGATTTCAATATGATTACGTCCGTCCCCCACTCTGCGGTTGGTTTCCCAACCGAATCAGGGGTCGCGATAATCTATGCCCGCAGGGACGTCATGATGTCGGACGAAGTACGTCCGACCAAGGTCGCAAGGCCCACTCCCAACGACCAACCAGAAAAATGGGTTCTCAACGCGAGATACCCAGAACAAAAGGTCACATTGGGTCACGCCTTATCCCCGACCACCAAAGCGCAACTGAAGCAGCTTCTCTTCAGGAACCAAGACATCTTCGCGTGGACACCCGCAGACATGACCGGGGTCCCACGTGATATTGCGCAACATCACTTGAATACCTTGCCAGGTATTAAGCCAGTGATCCAAGGCCAACGCCACCTTGGGTCAGCTAAAAATCAGGCGATGCAAGAGCAGATCGAAGAACTGCTCTCCGCAGGCATCCTGCGGGAAGTCAAATACCAGACTTGGTTATCCAACCCAGTCATGGTAGAGAAACCTTCCGGGGGCTGGCGCATGTGCGTCGATTACAAAGACCTTAACAAAGCCTGCCCCAAGGATTGTTACGCGCTTCCAGAAATCGACGAAAAAGTCGATAATCTCGCACCATTCAGGTGGAAGTGTTTCCTCGATTGCTACAAAGGGTACCATCAAGTACAAATGGCAATCGAGGACGAAGACAAAACGGCATTCCGGACTCCCACCGGAAATTACTGTTACACAAAGATGCCGTTTGGGTTGCGCAACGCGGGCTCAACCTACCAAAAGTTGATGAACGACACTTTCCGCGGGCAAATAAGCAAAAGTGTCGAGATCTACATGGACGACCTGGTGCATGGAAGAAGATACCATGCTCACAGATATTGAAAGAACATTCCAAACTCTGCGCAGCGTTAACATAAAGCTCAATCCAGGAAAATGCTCGTTTGGAATGGAAGAAGGCAAATTCCTTGGGTTCATCGTGACTAAAGATGGATTCAAGGTAAACCCGGAGAAAGTCCAGGCGATCGAGCGCATGCCATCGCCTTCATCGATGAAGGATATGCAACGGCTAGCCGGCATGCTAGCGGCACTCAACAGATTCTTAGCCAACCATGCAGCTAAGTCTTATTCGTTCATCAAGACCCTGCGGAGCTGTTCAAAGAAGGAACAATTCCAGTGGACCGCAGAGGCTGAACAGGCCTTCCGGGAAATGAAGGAGTGTTTGATACAACTCCCAACTCTAACCGCACCACGCAAGGAGGAGCCACTCATATTATACCTATCCGCCGCGGATAACGCGGTGGGTGCGGTATTAATAGTGGAGCGAAAGGGAGTTCAAACACCCATCTATTACATCAGCAAGATGCTCAACGACCCAGAGACGAGATACTCAATAATGGAGAAATTGGTGCTAGCATTAGTGCACGCTTCAAGACGGTTGCGACGCTACTTCGTAAACCACGTCATCACAGTGCTAACCAATTACAGGATCGGCCCGATCCTATCCAAACCCGACATCTCTGGGAGATTAGCAAAATGGGCAATCGAGCTGGGCGCGCACACGATACACTATAAACCGCGCCCCGCGATTAAAGGCCAGATCTTAGCTGATTTCGCCGCCGAAGTACCGGTGAATCGCATCCAAGAATGCGAAGAAGCACAAACTCCTGCACCAACGCCATCCTCCTCAGAGACATGGGCACTATTCACAGATGGTGCCTCCAACGACGAAGGTGCGGGTGCAGGTCTGCGACTCGTCAGCCCTGACGGCCAAGAGCTTACATATGCAATCCGCCTCGAATTCAAAAGCACAAACAACGAGGCAGAATATGAAGCCCTGTTAGCGGGACTACGTTTAGCAGTCAAAATCGGCGTGCAACATCTGGAAGCACACGTCGATTCCTTGTTAGTTTCAGGACAAATACGCGGCGACTATGCCGCAAAAGGGGATATCATGATCCTCTACCTCGAGCAAGCCCTGCAACTAATATCCAAATTCGCTTCGTTCAATATTCGCCATATTAACCGAAGCGAAAACAAGTCCGCAGATGCACTATCAAAACTTGCATCTACCAGCTTCCAACACTTGGCAAAGGAGATACGCATCGAAATTCTGCAAAATCCTTCGGTACCCCTGCGCCAAGTCAACGTCATTCAATACGGTTCAACATCATGGATGACACCTATTATCGCATACCTACAATCAGGTGTGACTCCCGAAAGCAAATCAGAAGCACGTAAGCTACAATACAAAGCGTGCCATTATCAAATGGGAGACGGTATCTTATACCGCAAATCATACCTAGGGCCACTACTACGATGCGTCAACCCCCAGGATGCCACATACCTCATCCGAGAGATACACGAGGGCATATGTGGCATACATGCTGGACCACGCATGGTAGTGGCCAAAATCATGAATGCCGGGTATTACTGGCCCGGCATGCACCTGGACGCCATCAAAGAGTTGCGCAAGTGCATTGACTGTCAACGTCATGCCCCAAAAACCTTGCGGCCAAAGAACAACTTAGTCCCTGTAACAACCGCATGGCCCTTTCAGAAATGGGCAATTGACGTTGTGGGACCATTCCCTGACGCTCCGGGTGCGGTCAAATTTATCATAGTAGCGGTCGATTACTTCACAAAATGGGTAGAAGCAAAACCGCTCGCCTCAACCACTGCTATGATAACAAGAAAGTTCATTTGGGAACACATCATCTGCCGTTTCGGATTACCAATGTGCATTGTCACCGATAACGGCACCAACTTCGCTGCCGACGAATTTCAAAAATGGCTAAAAGAACTACATATTGAGCACATATTCTCATCAGTCGCACACCCGCAAGTGAACGGCCAAGTTGAGAGTGTCAATAAAAGCCTAGTCGAAGGGATCAAGGCGCGGTTGGGAACGGCCAGGCGTGGCTGGGTCGATGAACTCCCAAGTATCTTATGGGCTCACCGAACAAGCCCAAAAACAAGCAACGGGGAAACACCCTTCAGCCTAGTCTACGGTTCTGAAGCGGTGATCCCCGCGGAAGTAGGTCTCCCATCTCCTAGAATGTTGGCTATTGAAAAACTAGACAACAACACGGAACGCAGGATCGATTTCGACCTCTTGGAAGAAAGGCGCGAAAACGCTGCCATCAACGAGGCCAAATATAAATCCAAACTTGAAAAGTACTACAACACGCGCGTCCGCGTTTGTACTTTCAACCCAGGAGATTACGTCCTACGTGACAATGAGGCATCTAATGCCGAGCGCCCAGGCAAACTTGCCCCCAAGTGGGAAGGACCCTACCTCATCAAAGAGGTCTTAGGGAAAGGCGCGTACAAATTGCAAACACTAGAAGGCGAACCTATCGCACGTACATGGAATGCACAACAGCTTCGACGCTGTTATATGTAAGCCATGTTCTTACATTCCTCTATGTAACCTATCGGGCCGCAGGCCATTTGCAAATAAATAAATAAGCAATTTTGTACATTATTGTTTGTTACTACTATTACAAATGCGTGTTCCACTTTGCGGTATCCCAAAAACAGATTGGCAAAATCTTCATTCGCGATACCCATACAAAGTGGTATCCACACACAAATATTGTAATAGGCCAGCAGAAGGCAAAAAGACTTGCATATTTATCCGGCCGGATAAACAAGTTTTTTGATAACACTTAACACAATTCCTGAGCCCATAAAGGCAAACAATGGAATTGACGCGTACTCATACGACAAAGGTATGGAGTACACTTGACCCCATTCACAAATGGGTAGAGTCCCGGATATGTGAGTTTTTACAAAGCTTACACAATTCTAAAACCCTAACGCGGTAAATACCAGAATTGACGCGTACTCATATAACAAAAGTATGGAGTATACTTGACCCCGTTCATAAATGGGTAAAGTTACGCATACATACGTTCAGACATGCAAGAATTAAGCACACTTGTACAAACTGAACAAAAAACTTTATATTCAAAAAATTTAAGCACCCACGGGATGCTTAATAGATTTACATAAAGTTCCTATTCTATACAAGAGGAAAACAAAAAGGAGGCACGCTAGCCAACCTAAATCCTATTTTGTGCCGCTGGTTCCCGCATCTC
The DNA here is from genome assembly GCF_002127325.2 of Helianthus annuus. Lineage (NCBI taxonomy): Eukaryota > Viridiplantae > Streptophyta > Magnoliopsida > Asterales > Asteraceae > Helianthus > Helianthus annuus. The sequence goes on along the minus strand of NC_035438.2, from coordinate 29,718,693 downwards.
CTCCGGCACCACCAGCGGGAGCTTCCTCTTCCGCATCCGGATACAGCATCCGCAGTCGATCAACGTAGTCCGCAGTCTCCAAACAGTTGTCCAGTTCCTCTACACAGGCAAGGGACGTATCATAAAAGGAGACTTCGGCCGCGTTAAGAAGCGACTCGGTATCCACATCCCGGAAGCCGGACCGCTCTTCGATCTCACCGCCTATAGACATGGCGTTCATATGGGAAATACAGCGGTTATAACCAGCTTTAAAACCAGCGTCACGAGCACGCTGCTTGACCAAGTCCAAGCCAGCTGCGGTCTCTGGGGCATCCATGATAGCCTCAACAATCTGCAATAAAAAGAGCATAAGTCTCGGATGATAATCCAAGCAAATATAAAGGCAGCGGATACTTACACGCGCGATACCGTGAGTCCGCAACCACTCACGGTCAGCCTCCAACTGGTCAAAAGAGGACACCAAGGCATCCTTGGCCTCAACAGCGGCATCAGCCCGCTCCTCCGCAACAGACACGCGGGCAGTAAGGTCGGTAACCGCGACCTCCCGGGTCTGAACCTCAGCCTGTCAAAAACAGCAAACAGTTCACTCGATAAGCATCTTCAAAACAATGAAGGAAATATACAACAGAGGTAACGACACATACCTGAAGGCTGGCAACAACCTTATCCAAACGAACGCGCTCCGCATTCGCCTCTTCAAGAGCCTTAGAAGAACGTCTCTCCTTCTCTGCGGCCTCTTCAAGGGCCTTTGCAGCACGCGCCCCGGCTTCCTTGGCCTCCTCAAGCGCCTTTAGGGCCTCGGCCCTCGCCTGCTGCGCTTTAACCGCAATGGCCTCAGCTGCAGCTTTTTCCTGGCCCAAGGCAACGTTCGCTGCCTTGGCATTCGTTAACTCCTGCCGAGCACGAAACACAGTGTCATTCTGCTTAGCCCAAGATTCGTTCCACTTCTTACGCTCATTGGACAACTTTTCGTTCCAACTCTTGCGTTCATCAGAAAGGAGTTTGGCAAGAGTACGCACCTGTTTCAGCTGAGCAGTGGCAGCCCACTCCGCGGTCTGTTTCTGCTTCTCAAAAGCAACTCTATCCTTCTCAAGCTGCTCCACACCCGCGCGGGCAGCCTTGACCAACTTCTCCGCCTCAGCCCGCATGCGAGCAGCTTCTTCCTCGCGGCGGCCCAACACCTTATAATCTTCCAAAATGGCATTCGCCACAATGGAAGATCCTATCAACATTGTTGAGAGCTGGTTTATGCGCAGCTCACGGGGTGCAGCACGGGCACGTTCCACTTCAAAAGGGGTGCCCAGACCACCCAAAATCTCCTTGCATGCAGAAGGGTCATTAGAAATATCATCCCCCTGCATAACAGTCCAGGGGGTCGGTGATACACAGTACTGCGACCCTGCGTGTAAGTGCGGTAGTAATACTCCAATTCAGACTCCCCAGGCTGAATTGGAGGCCCATCATAACCCGCACCACCAGCAGACGAGCCGGTACCCTTCTCACCAGCAGGAGACTTCTGCGGCTCAGCATCATGCTGCCGCGCTTCAGCACCCGTTTTTTGCGGTTCGACATCAGAATGTTGCTTCCCAGTATCAGCAAACCGCACACTCAAATTATCTCCCTCATTGGGAGAGATCAGATTATTGGACGAGTCAACGGTGTCAAATATCTGGGTCGCAGCATTCTCTGCGGTACCCTCCTTCCGCACGGATGACTCAGGCACCACCTTCACGAGAGGTGTCGACGGCACCTCCGTTGCACCCGCACCCGTGGCACGCGGGGGTGACTCCGGAGCATCAAAGATAGAAAAATCTTCATCTTGAGGCTCTGCAAAAACAAAGTCAAATAGCTGTCAAAACAAGTTATACATAACATTTCAGACAAGCTATACAACACTTACCAACAGTAACCGCAGGTTTTTTCAATGTCGGAACAGTCCTCTTAGACTGCAGCCTCCGACGTTTCGGCCCACCAGCACCAGCAGCCGTCTCTTCTACTTGCCTTTTCCCCGCAGCTGTACCCAAACCCTCAAGGGTATCAGATACTATCACATAATCCAAGTTTCTACGAAAAGAAGAGTGAGAGATACCTGCCGCCTGCGGTACCAAATGAGGCACAACTGGGACCTCCGATATTTTCTTTTGGCGAAAGCGCACGCCTTTCACCGTCTGCCTCTTAGGCACACCCTTCGCATCAGGGTCCCCTAAGGCCCCAAGATCACCTGCATGAAAACCATGCAAAACGTGAGTCAGTACAACCCTCATTGTTATCACAAAAATAAAGGATTCTTAAACATACCTTTGGCCCGCGGCAACTCAACTGCTAATGCGGCTTCAGAAGGCACCCGGAAGTTATCGCGAATGATAACATTAAACTCCTCCTCGCCATCCGCACAAACAACTTTTTCCACCTGACCCTTGAAGTCCGGGGCAAACATCCTCCATACAGGAGCATCCTCTGATAACAAATGCACAAGTCAGTAACGCATACAAGGATAAGGAAGTTAAAGAAATGAAAAGTACGTGCCACCACTTTTCTCCCGCACCACGGGCTTCGATTTCTTGTTCCTCCGCATCAACATCATGCGCAACACCCACAACTGGGTGTTGGTCAACTTCACAGACTCAATGGTCTGCAACCGCGGAAACCACTCCACCGTCTTCACACTTGGGACCGCAATGATCTCTGCGATGATCGTCTCGGTCACATTCCGAAACGTCATCCTTGCAACAATGGCAGCAGCCTTGATGTAAAAGAACTTCTTCTTCCACATCGTCATCCCCTTGGGAGGAGTCATTAGCTTGGGAGTACCATCTCGCTGACGAAAAGAAAAGAACCCCATGGACACCGTCATTTGATAAAACCGTCGGAAATCTCCAACGGTGGGCTCTATGCCAAGAGCACGAAAGGTGAACTCGAAATTTCGAATCCGAATCATACCAAACGGACTCATTTGAGAGATATGGACCTTGTACCACTCCAAAACCTCGACAACAAAAACGGTCAGAGGCAACCGGAGATTGCAGTCACCAAAAAAGTCCGACCACATGGTCACGTAACCGGCCGGAGCGTCGGCACCGGTGTCACCTTCAGATGGGTAGACTGCCCCATATTCAGAGGGCATTTGAACGTCAAGCATTAGACGATCAAAGCTTTTCCTGGTCCACTTTAACGCCGGTAAACCACCACCGGCGGCTCCCTCTTCCTCCTCCTCCGCCGCCACCGGCGAAGATGGCTCTGGGTTTTCACCCTCCACATTGTGTGGATTTGATGGTTCAGCCATCAGAAAATATCAGAGATATGAAAGAACGTGAGTAGAAAAACTAAAACCCTCACCGGAACTTCAAGAAATTTCGTCGGCGAAGACAAAGAACAAGGTTTCTCTCACCAGCAAATTTTTGAAATTTCGAACAAGTGAGGGGAAACCACGAACGGTTTCCCCTTATATACCCATCGCAATTAATGCGGAGGGAGAAAACAAATCATCACGTTCAAAAAGAGCGAATCGTATGACACCACATGTCAAGCGCCGTTTTCGCTGACGGTTATCACGCGCGCGTGGCCGCCCACGCGCCTGACAAAAGAGACGTTTACACTCTTTGCTACAGTGCATTTAATGCCTCGGGCAGTGCAAACGTCCTTTCATTTCAGCACATGCCAGGAAGATCTCACCAACTTCCACCAACTCACACGTGAGATCAGCCACGTATGCAACAAAAAGCGACTACATTATCCAATTATAAGCGGCATGCGGTTTCTCTGGTATACCGCACCATAACCCATACCGCATGTCGTTTTTTAACATACCCCTAAAAATAGGTAAAAATATATATCTCTACACTATAAGGGGGTATAATACCTATCCGCACTACCCACGAGCACACGTGGAATATGCGGACATGACACACACGAGCCCGTACAGGTGTGTCAGATGCTCAGAACCAGCGTTGTCCGGTGGACTGAACCGCATCTCAGACACAGGTAAACCGCATTGCCTTCATTCTCTTCAAGCTTCAAATCCCTCCTGTTCGGTTCACAACCGCAGAGGGTACACGAACACCTTCTTTAACAAAAGGAAGGAAGGGAATGCACGCGAACGCACATCAGCAACCCTGTCTCCTGAACCTTCAAGAGCTACATCCAAGCAACACACCCGCTTCGAGCGAATATGGGAATGCAACACCGCAGACACTCATGAGTAGCTGCGGACATAACCATAGCTTCCGCAGAATGGTTGCTACGGAAGAGCCAACGTAACTCCACATCACCGAGCGAAGCTACTTCAAGGCAAACTCGGTATTGGAGCGGGAAGGTAAGTGGCTCCAAAACGAACGCAGATACGCGATTTAAACGAGCCCTTGTCGAACAGCAAGCGTCCGAACAGCGGTAACAAGTCTGCTTATGACTTTGTTTGCCCGCCTATGGGCTGCATAGAATAAACAATGGTGGGCATACCCTTGCCTATGACCATGTTTATTTACCCATAGTACAAATCTACATTGTTCGACCAAACATGGCCAACAATGACGCAACGAGGTAACCGCAAAGAACGTGCGGTTACTAGAGAGCTATGACGACAAACACGAAAACCCAACAAAAAAGGGATCGTCATCTCACGACTAGATGCTGAACATAGAGCTCGAGCAAAGCACTTACAAGCATCAACTACTTTTGATCCAGATCTCAGAGATTGATCAAAAAATTTCTTTTCTTCTTCATGCACCAATTCAACCATTGGTTTGAAGAAAAGACCACCTTTCAGAGGTGGGAAACCTCTGCATACCTTCAAACCACCATCTCAGAGGTTGGTTCGAAGTTTGTGCAGCATTACTAACAAAGTCTCCAAGAGACCTTCGGCACAACAACAGGTGGCAAGCCACCTGGTGACATAAATCAGCTGAGAATTTCGCATCAGACGAGATTCCTTCACCGATACGGAAGAGGCGTCAGATGACCCTTCCAGACCTCCAGCTTGATTTACATACAGAAAAGACCACACATGGTCTAGGATCTTCTCCAGATTCCAAATTACCTTCCAAACACCATAGTCCAGTACTCCTCCCACATACAACTTGTATGTGGCAGCAACACTAGACTGGGGGGACTTGAAGGGGTATGGTCCCAGATCTCGCGTCAGCATCGACCGCGAGTGACCATTACCCTTATCAAAACCCCCACTAGCTAACAACCTACTTGTGCCCATGCGAGAACGCGTCGGCACAAGGGTTGAATCCAATCTATCTAGTAACGAAAGAGGACTTACATGGAACATGAGAACGGTAGAGTGATGCGACATAGCATCACATCTGGTGTATGAAAACGGAAGTATTCACAGCGATGCGGCATCGCACCGCATCCAGTGAACACTTCTATCAATACAAGAAAGCCTTACCTTAGGCATAGAAGAAGATGAACGTAACGGTGCGGCTGACACCGCACCATATGGGCATTTTCGTCACGACAAGGGATGCAGGCAAATAGTCTCCGCGGACGACATGCGGCTAGCACCGCATCTCGCGTATTCCTTGATCACAAGTAGGAGACGCGGTAACTTCAGATGTTACCGCACGTAGCGATGCGGCTTGCACCGCATCCTATGCACTCAACAAGTGGGACTGACACCACAGTGCAAGTGGCACCAATGGCAGTTACCTGTCAGAGCTACGTAAGCAATGGGCTGACGTGGCGTAACCTCCACAACCGACAAGCCTGACACACCTGCAAAGGTGCAGCACGTCGTCAGTCCATCCATCATCATCCTCCTTCACTCCTCGGCTATAAATACCAACCCCAAACCAGGTTTGAGATATATCTCTTCACAACTCTCTCACTACTACTACTATCTTACTTTGCTTCTCAAGCAAACTACTGATTCTCACGCCGGAGAGTGGTAACAAGGAGCACCCCCCACCCCATCCTCCTTGTTACGAGTCACGGCTTGTTTCCTTGTGCAGGAGATCAACCACCGGTGATCCAGCCAGCGATCCTCGAGAGGAAGGGATTAACCCTTCTTGACGAGACCAGTGTGTTAACCCTGCCCGGTTAACCATTGTTTCATCACACACCCTATCAGGGACCTGATAGCTTTCAAGCGTTGTTCGACCGACATGAGTGGTACTACACGCCACCTCAGCAGACATCACAACAACCGCGACATCCGCAAGATCCTTCCGAGGATTCACGCTTCGTGGCAGTTACGCCACCACCTCCGCCACCGGTACAACCAGTAATGCCTGATCCGCCAAGGCGTAGGAGAACAAATGCTCGTATGTCCACACGAGGAGGAGGGGATTTCCACTTTAGCACCCCTCGACACTCTAGTAGTAGCCACTACCCGCCACTACAAGAAGAAGGACCTTCAAGTCCTATACAGGAGGCGAACTCCGCACCAGCTGCACCAAATTCGCCACCATTTGGGTATGACCAACCCATACCTGCTTACACGGGTCCAACGGCTTACAACCCGTTCGAACCGTCATCACAAGCGCATTACAACTACAATTATGAGCGCGACCCATATGTGGTGTCGGCTAGGTATAATGCACGCTATCCCGACGGAGCTCATGGGAAAATGGGAATACCGGACTACTCAGCACATGGGTATCCAGCACCTCCCAGACCTCCAGTTCCGCAACAAGCGCCACAACCACGTTTCTCTCCTCCTGAGCATGAAGAGATACTCCACCGACTGGATCGTGTGGAGAGAGAGTTCGAGGAAGAGAAAAAGAGCCACCGAGGATTTCTCAAAGGCTTGGCGAACCTACTAAAGGGCAAAAAGAAGAAACGTGACCACTAGCCCTTAATAGTTGTACTAATGTAATTTCTACTTTGAAATAAGTCCCTGCGTGGACACTTATCGTATTTTAGTCCCTACTTGGACTTATCCGTTAATTCCTACAAGGACACATGTCGTGTACTAGTCCCTGTATGGACCTATCTTTTATTTAACCTTTATAAAGGTGTGTACTGTTTAAAGACCCGTTTAGGGCAATATGTGATTGTATTTGAGATTATGGAATGTATGTTATGAGTTTTGTTTTAATATGTATGAAATAAATCAAAACCATTCCTTTTAAATTGATCTGCCTAAATAAAGAATCTTAAGAGTGAAACCTAGCCTGGTATCTTTTAAGATCCGGCCAAGATGGTACGACCTAATTAAAAGATTCAGATTCCATGTTAACCTCTGCAAGCATGTTGACGATCATGGCAGATGTGATTCGTTAAAATCACACACGTCATTCTTATACAATAATCCTTTAGAGGATTTCAAAGACCCAACTAAATGATTTATAAATCATGGGCAAAAATGACCAATAAAGGTGATCAAATTATCAAACATCCACTAGCGATGTAGTGCCTACGGGCCAACCTTATTAAACGTCCATTAGAGATGTAGTGCCTACGGGCCAATCTTATTAAACATCCATTAGCGATGTAGTGCCTACGGGCCGACCTTGTTAATACATCCATTAGTGGTGTAGTGCCTATGGGCCATAATAATTATCTTATAAAGACAAAAGACAGTGGTGGTCTATGACTCCCTGTCAAAAAGGGGTAAAAGAACTACGGTTCAAACCTCTATGCCTTTGATTCTCTGAAATCTCGGCTAACATTATAAAACATCCTCGTGATTAGGCTTTACGCCACCGATATTATTGTTATAGCTAAAATAGGATATATTCAGATCCTAAAACTAAGTGAGTAATAAGTTAATCAGATATGGTCTCTGTTACCATGATTAACAAATTGTCATAAAAGACAATCCTATAATAAACTCCTAAATAAAATTTTGTTATCTTCTGTAACAGATACAAGTTACAATGGCGGATCCCAACGGAGAAAACAGCCATACAAACGAAGATGACTACGATAATGCGCAAGTGCATCTGACAGGCGCACAGCTAAAGGCTCTGATTGACAACGCTGTTCAGGCAGTTCTTGATCGCCAATACACCGAGTCTCATAGCAGAACCGTATCAAAACCACCCTCCAAACCAAAGTCACAATCAAAACCACTCTCCAAACCCAAGAAAGATGACGATAATCACTCGTCCGCTGAGAATAGTATTCGTCGTGATCGAGAATATACTGATGCATCCGGTGCCAAGGGTTGCACCTACAAGTACTTCGTGTCTTGTAAACCCCGGGAATTCACAGGGGAAAAGGGTGCTGTTGATTGTATCACCTGGCTGGATGAGATGGACACTATTGTGGACATCAGTGGTGTGCGGAGAAGGATGTGGTGAAGTTTGTGTCACAATCATTTAAGGGCGAGGCCCTAGCATGGTGGAGAGCGTTGGTACAAGCATCGGGTAAGTCTGCTCTATACAAGATGACATGGGAGGAATTTATTGCTCTCATTAAGGAAAACTACTGCCCTCAGCATGAGGTGGAGAAGATCGAGTCTGATTTTGTGTCATTGGTAATGACAGACTTGGACTGCCAGGCCTACTTGACGAGTGATGTGCGTGAAGTGTGTTATAATTTTGATGTATATTTAAGCCCCTTTTTACACTTTTTGCCAAGTTTTAAATTTATAAAACACGATATTCACTAACACTAAACACACATATGGGCAAGTGCACCCATCGTGGACGTAGTATAGTGTTGGTAAGATACCGAGGTCGTCCAAGGACACAAGAGCTTTTAATACCGGTTTATCCTCAACGTCTAATCAAATCAAAAAGTGAGAAAAATGTTTTAAACTAAGAAAAATAAAAAATAACTAAATGCTGAAAAATAAAATAAAATAAAAACAGATAGACAAGATGAATCACTTGGATCCGACACGTGTATTAGTATAACCTTTGATTATTTTCGCACTTTTGCACTTGTTTAAGAGATTATCTTAGTTATTGTAGCAGGCCCCTCTTTTGAAGGCGACGTTACCCTCAACCCAGTAGTTTGAGTCAGCAAGGATACAATCCTAAAGGGTCGGATTATTGAAAGATAATGAATTAAGTTATTAATGCAAATTGTGGTAGGCCCCGCTTTTGGCGGTGACGTTACCCTCGGCTAAGTAGTCTGAGTCAGCAGGGATACAGTCCTAAATAGCCGGGTTATAGTATTAATAGTAGTTAACTTATGAGGGGGTCAAAGAGTTTGGATCCCCGCCATCCAATACCTATGGGTATTGAAGGAGATCCTACTAAATTTGACCCAGGTCCCAAGCAGGACCTCTAAACGCTGAACAAGGGCAAGACCCTTACCAAACCGTTCCCTTAACCCCCGACCAGGTAGCCAACATACCTCCATATAGACCGTGGAGATATGAATGGTGAAAATCTTTTATTTTATATAGACAGTAAAATAACGCCAAGACCCCACAGACAAACGATAAGGAAAGATCACCTTCAACATAAGTAACTAGTTATTAAAGTCATTAATACAAAACCAAATAAAAAGTGCAAAAGATTAAAAATAAAAAGTATTATACTAAACACTTGTCTTCACCAAGTGATGTAAGAGACTTAGGCAAACATGGCCTTGATTGTCAAGAACTCTTACGATCAATCTTGGATCCCGAGACGACTCACACACTCTATGATGGACAATGGATGATGGTGGTGGATGATGGTGTTATGGTGGTGGTGGGTGGTGGATGAAGTGCGAGAGAGGTGGTGTGCCAAGGGATGAAGTGGAATGAAACCAAGCTCCCCTATTTATAGGCTGAACAGAAGGCTGGACACGCCCCCATGCCCGTCTGACATTCTCTCTCTTCATTAATTGTAATTCGCAATTACAATTAATGCGCCTGCTGTACTTTCACCACGCCCCCATGCCCGCTAGACACGGCCCCGTGGTGGGCAATGGAAGCTTCTACAGGTTTGTCTTTTCTGCTGCTTCCTGGGCACGCCCCCGTGTTCGCTGGACACGGGGCGTGTTCATTCTCTGTTTTCTCTTCTTTGCCTTGGGAGGTGCCGTTGAGGGTCCGGGCAGTCTACTTTTGTTCCTTTTCTTGTATTTATGCTAGAATTAGTTGTCTTTTTGCTTCTTTTGTGATTTTGAGCTCATTTCATCCTGAAAATACAAAAGGAAGACAAAAACACTCTTTTTCCAACATTAGTACTTAAAAAGGGTTAGTTTTATGCCTTAATTGATGTGATTTATATGTTGCATTTTACACACATCAAATACCCCCACACTTGAACTTTTGCTTGTCCTCAAGCAAAACTCTTTAAATGTGGCTTACACATCCCAAATGGAATAGGTAGAAGAGAAAGTTTTTAGCTTGTCCTAGAGTGTCGGGAATCCAAGGTCTTTGTAAGTTTTATTTTTATTTATTTACAATCTTATTTGTTATGATTTATTTTGAACGTTTCATAAGATAAATTACTTATTCGGGCATAGCATGCCTTATTAAAATTCCATTTATATACAAGTTCACATACCTCGCGGGGGATCACTCAACACTCGGCCGAAGGTGTATATTTTTAGTGAATCACTCAAGAGCGGCATGGAACTTACGCCTTCCATAGGCTTGCCAAGCAATCAATCCTCCTCCTTTTTAACTTTTTACCTTTGTAAATATCAAGAGGACTTTTGGGGTGAAGGGTTAGGCTTGGGTTAAAGGTGGGTGGTTGGGTTAGTGGTTAGTAAAAGGGCGAAAATCGTAAAAAGCGTCGGTTTTCGTGAAATACCTTGTCTTTAGTGACTTTTTATTTTGAAGTATTTCTCCAAACAAGCTTTTATATAGCTTTTGTTTGTTTTTGACTTCATTTTTTTTTCATCACATAAAAAGGTGAGTTTACGAAAAAAACCGAGCTTGTTACTAAAATAAAGGGTGAAAAATAAAAATGGTTTTTGGTGGGTAAAAAGGGTTTTGGGGTAATGAAATGAAAGGTTTAGGCTCAAAGGGGCTATCTAGGGGGATTTTGGGTAGGTGATAAAAAAATTGAAAAATAATGGTTTTGAAAGAAAAATATGGTTAGTCCTAATGCCTCCATCACTTACTTACTTGGGTTTAAGTTGGTAAGGACCGGGAATGTATCGTCGTGGCAAGTTCTAGAGTTGTAAGAACCAAGCGGCTATTCACACAAGAAACGAAAAATGAGCATTTAGTCTAAATATGTATATCTTTATGCTCAATAAAGGCTCAAAACTCACTTTTGTGGGAATGGGTTTTTAATGTGACCAAGTATATATAATCGAATTTTTAACTAGACTTGTTATGCCGTTTCATAATTTTCTTATGCTGGTTCTTTGTTATCACGACGCTATCGGTTGTAAACTTGTAAAAATATAACCTTTTTAGAACTTGTTATTCCCAACTTAAACTAAGACAAGTAAATGATAAAAAAAATGAAAAAGTTTTTTTGAAAAAAATTTGGGGTGTTTAGCGGTTCCAATAGAGTTTTGTGTAAGGCTTGTATTTAGGATTTGCAAAATTCAAGGTTTTAGCATCCCCCCACACTTAAATTACACATTGTCCTCAATGTGTCCAAAAATAAAGTTTTTGGTTGATTAGGATGTGTAAAAGTAAGTTAAAAAGCAAAGATTTATGTTACTGGCATCCTGGACACGGCCCCGTGGTGACCGGGCACGGCCCCGTGGTCAAGTGCCAGTAACAAAAATTAAAGAATTGAAACAGAATCCTGGACACGGGGGCGTGTCCGCTGAACACGGCCCGTGTCCAGTTACCTGAACTGGGTGTTTTTCTGCAGGGGGCTCAGCACGGGGGTGTGTTGGTTGGGCACGGCCCGTGTTGAGCCTTCTGTGATGGAGATTTGTGTCGGGTTGCTCTGTTCTTTGTGCATGGGTCCATTTTTCTCGTTCCCTTTTTCATCCATTACCACCATGAGTGTGTTTTATTCTGCAAAATAAAACTAAAGGATAAACTAAACTAAGGATAGTTCCGCGGAATGCCTCCGTGGTGCGCCACGTTTATAAGGGTCCTTGGCTAGACCCGATTCGAGGTTATATATTTTCTGAGTGGGATGCTTGGCGTCCCATGTTACACCGTCGGAGAGCAGCATCCAAGCTCGAATCAATAACCTTCATGTAATTGACCGGGTCGTCATCTTCTATTCTCTTCCCAACTCCGAATTTCACTTCATCATCCCCATACCTCAAGGTGAGTGTCCCGTCACTCATATCCACCACTGCTTGGGCTGTGGCAAGGAAGGGTCTTCCTAGTATAAGGGGGACCTCGGTGTCTTCCTCCATATCGAGTATGACAAAGTCAGCTGGATAAACGAATCTGCTTACCTTTACCAAGACATTCTCGATGACACCTTGTGGGAATTTGACGGATCGATCAGCGAGTTGTATGCTCATTTTTGTAGGGCTCGTGGTTCCCAAGCCGAGCCTTTTGAACATTGACGAGGGCATGAGGTTAATGCTAGCCCCTAGGTCGGCTAAGGCATTGCGAACGGGCGATTCCCCTATTGAGCATGGAATCGTGAAGCTTCCGGGATCGATTTTCTTTTGGGGAAGTTTATTGAGCACGAGGGCAGAGCATTCTTCGCCTAAATTAACTAATTTCAAATTTTCAATTTTCCTCTTATGCGTAAGGAAGTCCCTCATGAATTTAGAGTATTTGGGCATTTGGGTTAGGACTTCGATAAAAGGAATATTGACGTGCAATTGTTTTAACAGACTTTCGAACTTTGCGAATTGCTCATTTGTCTTTTGACGAATTAACCTACCGGGGTACGGAACTCGAGGAGCCTTGGTCGGCTCTGGTGATGGAGGAGAGTTCTTCTCCTGCAGAGGTGTCGGTACTGTTTCTTCTGTTGGCGGTGGCACTTCTGCAGGCCCTACGGTGCGGTTTCGTAGTGTGATGAGGTGAACTTGCGCCTTTGGGTTTGTTTCAGTATTGCTAGGCGCCTTGCGGTCTCTCGGAAAAATTTTGAGCTATTTGATTTAATTGTTTTTCTATGTTTTGAATGCTATCTTGTTGATTTCTAAAATTAGATTCTAATTGTAGAAATCTTTCCGAGTTTTTCTTATCAATGTCAGAGACGAGGCGAGATATAGTATCTTCGAGCCTTTCTCGTCCACCTTGTTGTTGAGTGAAATTTTGTGACTCATTTCTTGGTTGCTGAAAGTTTGTTCGTTGGGTTTGTTGGTTACTACTATTGCCGGGTTCCCTCCAACCAAGGTTTGGGTGGTTTCGCCATCCTTGGTTGTAAGTTCCCGTTGGAGGACCCGACGGCCTAGGTCTATTATCAATGTAGTTTACCATTTCTTGTTGATCGTCTGTTTCTTTCATGCAACTCCAATTTTCATGTGACCCACCACACCCTTCACAAGCCATAACCGAGACTGTTTTTGTCATTTCCAATTTTTTATTTTTGAAGAAAGGGCCTCGATTTGGGCTTGTAAAGAAATGCTTTCATCGACCTTATGGGCGCCCGGGGCGATAGACTTATTTCCCCAGGGGGTGTGCCATTGAAAATTGGTTTGAGCAATTTCCTCAATTTGATTATATATTTCGTGTGGGCGCCGATTACCTAAAAGTCCCCCGGAGCTAGAATCAAGTGTCTGCCTAGTGTGTGGCAACAATCCATTATAGAAAGTGGATACTTGTTGCCATATTGCGAGGCCGTGATGGGGACACTTGCGTAATAGCTCCTTGAACCTTTCCCAAGTTTCATATAAGGATTCCCCGTCCTCTTGTGAATATGTATTAATTTCAGCCATTAACTTTGCAGTTTTAGCAGGAGGGAAATACTTATATAGAAATTTTTGGGCTAGTTCATCCCAGGTGTTTACCGATCCAGCTGGGAGGGCTTTGAGCCAAGCTTTCGCTCGGTCTTTTAGTGAGAAGGGAAACATGGAGGCGGATGGCGTCGTTTGATGCTCCATTGATCCGAAAGGTATCACATATTTCCAAGAAATTAGTTATATGTAGATGGGGATCCTCATCCGCAAGCCCGTGGAAGGTTGCGGAGTTTTGGAGCATTTGTATCAAATGCGGCCGAAGTTCGAAGTTATTGGCTTCGACATTCGGAGCATTGATAGCGGCGCATAGATTACCTACAGTGGGTCGTAGATAATCCATAAGGGTACGTTGGTCCGCCATTGGAGGTGGATCACCCGAAACCTTCTCTTGGTTTTTGGCTTTTAACCTTTTTCTGAGAAAGCGTTCGGGTTCTTCTAGTGGTTCTTTTATGTCTTTATTGGAACTGGAGCTCATACACTACGTGAGGGTGGCGTCGGGTTCCAAGTCCTGCAATAAAAACAAAAAAGAATGTTGGTCAGAAGGTTCACCACGGCCCCGTGTTGAGCGAACACGGCCCGTGGTCGGAATTTCAGTGATTGTTTTCCAGATCCCAGTTACTGGAAGTTGGACACGGCCCCGTGTTGCACCGGCACGGCCCCGTGGTCAGCCTTCTGTAACTTGGAAAACAAAAACTGCCAGTGACGATGCTGAACACGGCCCGTGTCCGACCAGGCACGGCCCCGTGTTGAGCTCTGCAGAAGATGAAAATCTAAGAAAAAAATCCTAAAAATTAAAGAAAAAATAAAAATATGATTAGGCCGTTGATTCCTAACTTTCTTAAAATCCTTGTGTCCCCGGAAGCGGCGCCAAAAACTTGATGTGCGTGAAGTGTGTTATAATTTTGATGTATATTTAAGCCCCTTTTTACACTTTTAGCCAAGTTTTAAATTTATAAAACACGATATTCACTAACACTAAACACACATATGGGCAAGTGCACCCATCGTGGACGTAGTATAGTGTTGGTAAGATACCGAGGTCGTCCAAGGACACAAGAGCTTTTAATACCGGTTTATCCTCAACGTCCAATCAAATCAAAAAGTGAGAAAAATGTTTTAAACTAAGAAAAATAAAAACTAACTAAATGCTGAAAAATAAAATAAAATAAAAACAGATAGACAAGATGAATCACTTGGATCCGACACGTGTATTAGTATAACCTTTGATTATTTTTGCACTTTTGCACTTGTTTAAGAGATTATCTTAGTTATTGTAGCAGGCCCCTCTTTTGAAGGCGACGTTACCCTCAACCCAGTAGTTTGAGTCAGCAAGGATACAATCCTAAAGGGTCGGATTATTGAAAGATAATGAATTAAGTTATTAATGCAAATTGTGGTAGGCCCCGCTTTTGGCGGTAACGTTACCCTCGGCTAAGTAGTCTGAGTCAGCAGGGATACAGTCCTAAATAGCCGGGTTATAGTATTAATAGTAGTTAACTTATGAGGGGGTCAAAGAGTTTGGATCCCCGCCATCCAATACCTATGGGTATTGAAGGAGATCCTACTAAATTTGACCCAGGTCCCAAGCAGGACCTCTAAACGCTGAACAAGGGCAAGACCCTTACCAAACCGTTCCCTTAACCCCCGACCAGGTAGCCAACATACCTCCATATAGACCGTGGAGATATGAATGGTGAAAATCTTTTATTTTATATAGACAGTAAAATAACGCCAAGACACCACGGACAAACGATAAGGAAAGATCACCTTCAACATAAGTAACTAGTTATTAAAGTCATTAATACAAAACCAAATAAAAAGTGCAAAAGATTAAAAATAAAAAGTATTATACTAAACACTTGTCTTCACCAAGTGATGTAAGAGACTTAGGCAAACATGGCCTTGATTGTCAAGAACTCTTACGATCAATCTTGGATCCCGAGACGACTCACACACTCTATGATGGACAATGGATGATGGTGGTGGATGATGGTGTTATGGTGGTGGTGGGTGGTGGATGAAGTGTGAGAGAGGTGGTGTGCCAAGGGATGAAGTGGAATGAAACCAAGCTCCCCTATTTATAGGCTGAACAGAAGGCTGGGCACGGCCCCGTGTCCGCTGGACACGCCCCCGTGCCCGTCTGACATTCTCTCTCTTCATTAATTGTAATTTGCAATTACAATTAATGCGCCTGCTGTACTTTCACCACGCCCCCGTGCCCGCTGGACACGGCCCCGTGGTGGGCAATGGAAGCTTCTACTGGTTTGTCTTTTCTGCTGCTTCCTGGGCACGCCCCCGTGTTCGCTGGACACAGGGCGTGTTCAGTCTCTGTTTTCTCTTCTTTGCCTTGGGAGGTGCCGTTGAGGGTCCGGGCAGTCTACTTTTGTTCCTTTTCTTGTATTTATGCTAGAATTAGTTGTCTTTTTGCTTCTTTTGTGATTTTGAGCTCATTTCATCCTGAAAATACAAAAGGAAGACAAAAACACTCTTTTTCCAACATTAGTACTTAAAAAGGGTTAGTTTTATGCCTTAATTGATGTGATTTATATGTTGCATTTTACACACATCAACGAGCTTCAATACGATGTCTCGCCTGGTTCCGTACCTTGTGACACCAGAGTCCAGAAGAATCGCTCGTTTCATTGGGGGATTAGAACCCGCGATAAAAGCTAGCGTGAAGGCCTCTCGGCCGACGACCTTCAGGTCAGTAACTGACCTCTCCTTGTCTCTCACTTTAGATGCTGTCCGTCTGAGGACGCTAAGGAGCAAGGAGGCAGAAAAGAGGAAACGTGAGGATGATACCTCACGAAGGTCAGGAAAGAAACACCGTGGGAACGGTGATGGCAAAAGAGGGGCGGAAGCAAAGAAAGATGGCCAAGCTTGAGAAAGGCCCAAATGCAAAATCTGCCAGAAACCCCACTCTGGGAAATGTAGGTTTGGGTTGAATTCACAGTCCCAGCCAAAGTCTTTTGCCTATGGACTATGCAAGTCCAAGGACCATAAGACTGTGGACTGCAAGAAAATCAAGGATGCAACATGCTATGGTTGCAACGAAAAGGGGCATATTAAGAGTAACTGCCCTAAGAATGCCAGGAAGCCGGAAGAAAACAAGAAGACTAATGCGAGAGTCTTCCGTATGGATGCAAAGGAGGCTGTGCTGAACGACAATGTACTTACAGGTACTTTTCTCGTAAATAATATATTTGCAAGAGTACTTTTCGATTATGGCGCTGATAAGTCCTTTGTAGACCAAAAATTTTGCGAACTATTGAATATGCCTATCAAAACCCTAGACGTAAAATACGAGGTAGAGTTAGCAGACGGCGCGATAGAAACCGTCTCCACTGTTCTAGAGGGATGTGAAATGTCCATTAAGAACCACCCTTTTCCTCTATCTCTACTTCCCTTCAAATTAGCAGGTTTTGACGTTGTTCTGGGCATGGACTGGTTGTCCCGCAATCAGGCCCAAATCATTTGCAACAAAAGGCATATAGTACTAAAGACTCCGAGTGGTGAATCGCTTACCATTCGAGGAGATACACAGTATGGATTACCCGAGGACGTATCTATGCTCAAGGCTTCTAGATGTTTAAAAAGAGGCTGTGTCATTTACATGGCTCAGGTGATAATTGAAGAGCCCAAGCCAAAGATAGAGGAACTTCCTGTTATTTCTGAATATCCCGAGGTTTTCCCCGAAGAACTACCTGGGTTACCCCCAGATAGACAAGTGGAATTCAGAATAGATATCATTCCTGGAGCAGCTCCCATTGCTAGAGCACCCTACAGGCTTGCTCCAACAGAAATGAAGGAACTAAGGACCCAGTTGGATGAACTGTTGGCAAAAGGTTTTATCAGACCAAGTTCGTCTCCCTGGGGAGCACCTGTCCTATTTGTGAAGAAGAAGGACGGATCGATGCGTTTGTGCATTGATTATCGTGAGCTAAATAAAGTTACCATAAAGAATAGATATCATTTACCAAGGATCGACGATCTGTTCGATCAGCTGCAAGGAGCGAGCTACTTCTCAAAGATCGACTTGAGGTCGGGCTATCATCAGCTAAAGGTCAGAGATGAAGACGTGCATAAGACAACATTTAGGACTCGCTACGGTCACTATGAGTTCCTAGTGATGCCTTTTGGGCTCACAAATGCACCGGCTGCGTTCATGGATCTCATGAATCGCGTCTGCAAGCCGTACTTGGACAAATTTGTCATAGTCTTCATCGACGATATCCTTATATATTCAAAGAACCAAGCTGACCACGAGAAACACCTCCGTTGTATTCTCGAATTGTTACAACGTGAGAAACTCTACGCCAAATTCTCTAAATGCGAATTCTGGCTACGAGAGGTTCAATTTTTGGGTCACGTCGTGAGTGAGCGTGGAATCCAGGTGGATCCCGCTAAGGTAGAGGCAGTCATGAATTGGCAAGAGCCAAAGACGCCTACCGAAATTCGTAGTTTCCTGGGGTTAGCGGGATACTACAGGAGATTTATTGAGAATTTTTCGAGGATTGCTGCGCCCTTGACTTCCCTAACCAAGAAGAAAGAAAAGTTCATTTGGGGCCCAAAGCAGCAGGAATCTTTCGAAGTTCTGAAGCAGAAGCTAAGCAACGCACCTGTGTTGACATTACCTGAAGGTTCAGATGAATTCGTAGTTTACTGCGATGCATCACACACAGGCATGGGGTGTGTGCTTATGCAGAAAGGCAATGTGATTGCCTATGCTTCAAGGCAATTAAAGGTGCACGAAAAGAATTACACCACCCATGATTTGGAGTTGGGTGCCGTTGTATTTGCACTGAAACTGTGGAGGCATTATCTATACGGTATTAAATTTGTGATTTATTCTGATCACAAAAGCCTTCAACATCTGTTCAACCAGAAGGAGTTGAACATGAGGCAACGCCGTTGGATGGAAACCTTGAATGATTATGATTGTGAGATCAGGTATCATCCTGGCAAAGCGAATGTAGTCGCTGATGCCCTAAGCAGAAAAGAAAGGGTGAAACCTATTCGGATCAATGCCAAGAGCATTGAAGTCAGGAATAACTTAATTGAAAGGGTATTAGCTGCACAGCGAGAGGCTGTGTTGGAAGCTAATTATCCTAAGGAAAAGTTAGGAGTAACTGGAGAGCAGTTAACTCTTAGCAAGGATGGAATCCTTAGACTGAACGGACGAATATGGGTTCCGATTTATGGAGGGCTACGAGATGTTATCCTCCAGGAAGCCCATAGTTCCAAATATTCGGTCCATCCTGGAGCAGATAAAATGTATCAAGACTTAAAGGCAAATTATTGGTGGATAGGCTTGAAAAAGTCTGTAGCCGCCCATGTAGCAAAGTGCTTAACTTGTGCTCAAGTCAAAGCCGAGCACCAAAAGCCGTCTGGCTTGCTACAACAGCCTGAACTCCCTGAGTGGAAGTGGGAATGCGTAACTATGGACTTCATAACCAAGTTACCCAAAACAAGGAAAGGAAACGACACAATATGGGTCATAGTCGATAGGCTGACTAAATCAGCTCATTTCCTACCCATCAAGGAGACGTATAGCTCCGATATGTTAGCCCAACTTTATGTTGATAAGATTGTAGCCTTACATGGCATACCTGTGTCTATTATCTCAGACCGAGATACTCGATACACGTCTCATTTCTGGAAGAGTTTCCAGCAATCTTTGGGCACGCGTTTGAACTTCAGTACGGCTTACCATCCACAGACGGACGGTCAGAGTGAGCGTACTATCCAAACGTTAGAAGACATGCTTCGTGCATGTGCGATCGATTTAGGTGGTAACTGGGATAAGAACCTACCCCTAATCGAATTCTCCTACAATAATAGCTACCATACCAGCATAAAGGCCGCGCCTTTCGAGGCATTATACGGTAGGAAATGTAGATCGCCTGTTTGTTGGGCGGAAGTGGGAGAGGTCCAATTATCAGGACCGGAGATAGTTTTCCAGACAACGGACAAGATTGTCCAGATTCGGGAACGTCTCAAAGCTGCCCGAGATAGGCAGAAAAGCTACGCTGATCCGAAGCGTAAGGATTTTCACTTCGAAGTAGGTGAAAAGGTGTTGCTTAAAGTATCGCCCTGGAAGGGGGTGATGCGTTTCGGCAAGAAGGGCAAACTGAGTCCGAGATACATAGGACCTTTTGAGGTCATTGAACGTGTCGGGTCAGTTGCCTATAAATTGAATTTGCCTGAAGAGCTCAATGGAATTCACAATGTGTTCCACATCTGCAATCTCAAGAAGTGCTTCGCCGATGAATCATTGGTGATCCCACACACAGATGTGCATATAGATGAGAGCTTGAAATTTGTGGAAAAGCCGTTGTCGATTGAAGATCGACAGGTGAAAAAGCTTCGAAGAAAGCACGTACCGATTGTAAAGGTCAAATGGGATGCCCGTAGAGGTCCCGAATACACGTGGGAAGTTGAAGCCATGATGAAAGAAAAATACCCTTATTTATTTGAGTAAATCTCGGGTCGAGATTTATTTTAAGGGGGTGAGGATGTAACACCTCGAAATTTTGTGTCCAATAATGTGTTAACACGTGTCATTAGTTTACACGTGGCATTGATATTAAATAAAGGACTAATGTTGACAAACCTTGAAAGTATATAAATTCGAGGGTTATAAATGTCAAACAAGGGTAAATTTACTGTATAGTAACCCTAAATGATGCTCGTACCTTCAAACGAATAAATCATGGATCATACGGAAGCGAAACGCGGAAGAAAGTGAGAGATTACAAGCTACAGGGGTTAACTGTGTCAACATGTTTAAATTATACCTCTGAGTGACCCCTTAACGCTCCCGAGGCTTTGTAACAGTATTATACGCTCACTAGAATATACTGTATAAATTCCGCGAAGTTCCGTTTTAAAACGAGAAAGTTGTGGTCAAATTCGTATAAGAAGGGTTAAAAGCGTCAACAATGAAAGTTAAGGCTTTCAGAATAATTAATAAACTAACCGGGGACTTAACAATGCGGGTAAATAACACGAGGTCCTTAGTTGTAATTAACCGAGGGCCAAACCGCAAAATTACCCCTTCAAACCCGAAAGGTCAGGTTAATAATTACAAAAGATTTCGTTATTAATTACCAGGATTTTGTCATAATTACAAAAGATTTAAAAAACCTGAAAATCTAACCTCTCGCGACCCGCGTTATGTTTTGGGTTAAGTGGAGGCGGGCCGCGAGCCACCTCTTATTCACGTCTGATTTTTAAACATCAGGCGGCCCGCGTTAAAATGTGCCTAAACCTCCAGGGGGGCCGCGTGGGACGCCCAGATGCAGAAACTTTGGATTTTCATGCCCTTTGAGCTAGTGAACGATCAAACAACCAATAAATGAGCCATGGGCGCCCCCTACTCGACCCATAGCACCTTGGGACACCTGCCCATCATCCATGATCAGTTGTAGACCAATGTGTAATGATCTTAAGGCAAATTGGACACTATAAATAGGCATGTTTGGTTCATAACCAACACACACCTCAAACACTCAACTACTGATCATTCTAAGAGCTCTCAAGCTTTCTTCTTTGTTCTTAAGTCTTGCCTTCAGCTTCTGTAAGTTACCTAACCATTGTGGTCTTGTTTTTCAATAGATTTAGCTCATAAACCAAACCGTCGTAACTAACGGTTGTCATAGCGATAAATCACAAATGGTCCAGTGAATTGTCGGATCAAAAGTAGTTATGAGTTGGTATTCATGTGGGTAATAAACCTCTAAAAGGGTTCCCTCTGATCACCACTCTAACTAGCTCAAATGTCGAGTCAAACGAATGCTTAAAAAGTCAACAGAAAGCTATTTTTGCGATTCTTGCATAATCTGTAATATAAATGATATGCAACCTGTTTAGACACTCATAAAACATGATATTAAGCATATAAACTTGTTTACGCTCGTTTGAATCGACCATTTGCTATATTGACCCGGTTCGGAGCCGAATGTCGCAAAAGTTTGACTTTTGCTTTGACTTCAGTTCTGACCCGTTTTAGTGAAGTATAGATATGCCTTAGGACTCTCTTAGGACCAGGTTACATGATGGTATAACCCTCTGTGACCGGTTCATTGGTTGTCCGAGTCTTTTACGCATTTCCGTTAATCGCCTAAAAGTTGACCGTAACGGCCTTTTTAAAATAAAACGAGTATTTCGGACACGTGAACGGACCATAACCTTGCTTACTAAATTATAAGCATGTCCTTAAAGTTTCACGTCAATCCGAGATCTAGAATGAGAGTTATGCTGCGCATTTATAAGAAACTTTTGTAATAAACGGCGCAATTAGCATAACGCCTATCTAAACCAAGATTTCGTCACCAAAACCTTTACCCACTGTTATAAAATAATATTTTGGGATTTTTAAAGATTTTTAATAATTTTTACCTTGCTCATAACCTGCGGTTATGGCTACGGTTCGGTAAATACCGAATATGCCCTTTTTGGCCGAAACTTGAGTTCTACAAGGTCTTTTGACCCGATTCCAGTTGATACTGATTTTAAATAATAAATAAAGTATTTTGGACTCTATAAACTGTTCGGGAAACTCAGATTTCCTGTAGAACTCGAAAAGCTCTTTAAAAGTCTTTAAAATGACCGAAAAACCCCTACGGGGCGATATATTAACTAAAACTCGTTACGGGCATCACAGAAGGTATCCTACTGACACCACAACCTCTTTAAGGCATATTGACTTAGGAAATAAGCGTAGGACTCTCATGGCTAACCGTTTCGCCTAATGCGCGCACGGTTCGGCTTATGAAACTAGTTTTCGTAAATTAGCCGATATGGGTCAAATTATATCATTATGACCCCAAAATCCAGAGTGTGAACCTTAAACCCATATAAGACAAGTCTCTGAACTTGTTGGGTCAGAATCACACTCCTTTCTCGGTTTTCGCCTTTTCGCGCGATTAAACCGTATTTATATTTCGAAACCAACCGGTCTAGGCTACGGCCAATATAAAGACCCGTTAGGATTCTAATAGGTTAATTAAAACCTTCGTTCCAGAATAGGAGCCCTAGTAAAAGCTATCTGTGACGTAATCCATTAAGGAAGATACTTGCAAAGGTAAATACTTTAACTTATTTTCCCTTATACGGGCTTGGGATACGGTATATTAATACCGCTTGATTGAGCATCATATCTTCCATCGCTTAGGTGGTTAATTGAATAATGTGATCGGCTCATTTAAACAGTCTTGTTACTTAAAAGCCTTTGGGGGGTTAATGACCGTTGTCCCGGATATCCTTGGCATCATTTTACGAAATGGCCACGACCTCGACATCCCGGTGTAGGCGTACACCCGGTATATTATGTCGACATTATTATTATTAAAAGACGTAGCCGTTGGTTTTTACACTACGGTTTTACGCAATGTGGTGTGTCTATTAATCTTTAACCCGGACAGGATCCGGGCTACTGAACGCATAAAAGGACATGTAATTCGTTCACAAGATTTTAATAATTTTCCCAAGTTATAAAAGAGTTTGTGCCTCGTGCATTCAAATCAATTTTAATAAACATTTTCAAATGTGTCAGTTGAACGTATTTACCAGTGTAAACTGACGTATTTTCCCCAAAAGATTAAGTGCAGGTACTACACGAAATTTGGCTGGTAATAGCTTCCTAGCATCACGAATAGTCTCGCAAACTTGATGCTGTATCTGACTGAACAATACTTTATTTTATTTATGATCCCCTGTGGATACAATTCGACTTCTGTAATACACTTGATATTACATTCAAAAGGTTGAATTATATTTATCTTTATGCTTCCACTGTGCATTCATATAATTGTGTGGTTTGACTATATTGTTGCCAACTACGTCACGGTAATCCCTCACCGGGCCCACCGGTGAGACACGTGGAAATCGGGGTGTGACATGAATCCATTACCCATTTTTCTTGATTACACTCACTTGTGACCACAAGAACATCAGCACTGTCATTACCTCCTTCTGACTGATCATCAGAATCTACATGACTACTCTGCCCCTTTGAGTAATTACTACTTTGCCCTCTTGAATAACTGCCTTCACCTTTCCTTTTCTTGAATTCTGGACAGTCTTTCTTGAAGTGTTTCTCTGAATTACAAACAAAACATCTCCTCTTGAATCTTGACTTGGATTTTGACCTGGAATTTCTGCTGCCACTGCTGTAATTCCTTTGATCTGACCTTCCTCTCACATACAAGCCATCTCCACCTTCTTCTTTAGAATCTGACCTCTTCTTTAATTCTTTTGAATTCAAGGCAGACAATACATCTTCCATAGATAGAGAATCTCTACCATACATCAATGTATCCACAAAGTGTTCATATGATGATGGTAAAGAGGTGAGAAATATTATGGCCTGATCTTCATCATCCAATGCCACCTCTATATTTTCAAGATCCAAGATCAACTTGTTGAATTCATCTGTATGATCTTCAAGACTCTTTCCAGATGTCATGTGAAACGTATACAACCTCTTCTTCAAATACAACCGATTTGCCAAAGATTTTGTCATATACAATGACTCCAACTTTGCCCAAATCCCTGCAGCAGACGTCTCCTTGGATACTTCACGAAGAACTCGATCACCAAGACTCAATATGATTGCACTATGAGCCTTTTCGAGCATATCCTTCTTCTCTTTATCAGTTAAGCCTTCAGGAAGTTTATCTTCTCCTTTCAATGCATCTACCACACCATTATGAACCAGAAGAGCCCTCATCTTCACACGCCATAGACTGAAATCATTCCTCCCATCAAATTTCTCCAATTCAAACTTCGTTGACACCATCTTCGATCTCTGATTGCGGAATTGAACGTCAATTTCTTCTAATCGAGCCACTAATGGCTCTGATACCACTTGTTATAAAAACAACCCAGAAATTGACCCAGAGAATCAACGATTAACGATTGAATCTTATTGAATGTGAAAGAGAATTACAAGAAAGAAATTACAAGAAATTGAAAAGTAATGAACTGACTATACAATCTACTACAACCCCCTATTTATACTAAACTCTCAAATTCAGTTACAACTATCCGTTGTAAGAATTTCCACAAACGCCCCCTGAACTTACAAGAATGTAAGTATCAGACCTTGTAACTAAACAACTGCTCTTCAACACCTTAAGCACTGATCTACTCCTTATCAGAGTATTAAACTACTGATTCACTATCTACTGCTTATTCCAGCAGCAGCTGTTATACCACAATCAGTTGTTACCCTCAGTAGTTAATCACCATCAGTGTTTGATCACAAGCAGTGCTTAGAATTCCATCAGCTGTTTGTCTTCGTTTAGCCCCAAACAGTGGTTTGCTTATTTATTAATACTCATCAGTGGTTACAACTGAAATATTACTTTTTCTCTACAATACCAATAATCTTCCCTGCACTTGAACGAAACGGGAGATACCATTGGAATCAAGTTGTGCATAGTTTGACTTTAAATGTTCGAAAAATCTTCTTTGACCTCGACCCTGAACTGTTCAACGAGTGTTTACTCAATTTTCAAGAAGAAGAGGCGAAGGAAGAAAAGATCCAATCCAGACGCGAGTCCACGTGGAAACATTTAGAAGAAATCGCTGCAGATAAAGCTTCAAGTCATGAAGCTGTTCTTGTGAATTAGGAGTTGGGTTTGCACGTAAATTGTTTAGACATGTTGTGGACTTTGATATTCTTCATGGAGACATCCTATATTTGAGAATTTTGTGTGAAGGTATATATATATATAGGCTTCGTCAGAAGAGCATCTCACTGCTCTGTTAAGAAAACGTTGATTCTTTAGCTGATGTGGTTTGTTGCAATGCAGTGATACTGTAGTTATAGCGCTTTCAGGTTAGGGTCAGATGGGACTGATAGACTTGTTCAATAATACTACGGGTGAAGAGTCTGGTGAGCCTTATACGGGGCACATGGTTGTTTTGGTCATACACACGTTGAAATGCATACGTGCAAGTATACATAGAATCAATTTGAATAAGACAATTGATTAAACATGTACATTTTAGCTCAACTCTAATACATAAAATGGTTATGTAATCGTATAACCACTTCTTTATCTCTTGGGGGTGTTCAACGAATCGAATAACGAATTTTTGAATAGAAATACAAGAAAAAAAAACATGTAGTCTTAATATTATTTACATCAAATAGTTCTCATGTCCATCGTTTTAATTCTACTTTATTGTCTTAATGTTTAGCTTAGTGGGGCCCAGAGACTACGCGATGATATAGTTTTAGGATATCAATTACAAAGAGTTCCCGGAAGAGGTAGCAGTATCCCAGAATGGTACGCGAGAGCTGAAATTGAACTTGGTCTACGTAGCGGATTACATTCAGTTGATAATCATTGTTCTAGCTTATTATATGAGAGTTGTTAGAATTGTACATGTACATGTAAATGGATATGTTGTTCACCATCTTGTCTTTTGTTCTTGTAATTGCTTAATCAAATCAACTAAATAGAAGTTGACATCATTTGTTCAATGAATTAAGGGAAACATAATGCCAAAGAACATTCCCCTACTTTGAAATTTAAGTAGTTTTACTTTTTGTTTAGGTTTATGCTGACTAAAGTATATGTTATTTTGTTAATACAATAATCCTACTCTCTTTAGGAGGTGGGGAAGACTGTGTGAGATCAAACTTGTCATAAACACCAGAGAACCGCCCATACAGCCCAATTGGTATGTGCTGGGCTTCAAGATGAATCGGTATCGAACAAGAACAAAAACGGAAAACAATAAGAACTTGGCTAAGCACCCAAATTTTAGTAATGTCAAGAAACTATCACAAAATTTGACTTACAATCTCTAATACCCAAAGCATGATATTTATAATGTAAACACACATTAGATTATAACTAAGATTGCTAAAAATCTATTTATTTTTTGACTTGATAATTATTACTATAATTATCCCCTCCTTAATTAGTTTACTTGCCTTGCACGCAAAGAAACCTTTAATTTGAAATTACCAACAGGGCTTGCCTGACACTATTCCTAACACCTCCGGGAATTAATGTATGAGGTGCTTGTACAGTTGTACTTACTAAATGTAGATAGAATTTTTGTTAAGAAGTGATGTTTCTTTAGCTAATGTGGTTTGTTGTAGCCAATGCGGTGTCACTGTAGTTATAGTGCTTGCTGGTTTAGGGTCAGGTCAGATGGGACTGATAGAGTTGTTCAAGAAATGCAACATAGGAAATCGTCTATGTCTCGAGATGGAACATTATACGACAGGTGATGGATCTGGTGAACCTTATATGGGGCGCATGTTTATTTTCGTCATACACACACGTTGAAATGCATACAAGCAAGTATACATAGACATACCGAAGATTGAATCAGATATTAATAAGACAATTCATTGAATATGTACATATTAGTTTAACTCTGATACATAAGATGGTCATGTAACCGTAATACCGATTTTTCTTTTCTAACACTTTTTTTTTTTACTTAAAGCTAGTTATGTATTAAACTCACCCTATTCCATTCCATATACATATATTGCACACATTCTCTAAAGTGACATTCCCTCTTTTTAAATAGCACATTGTCTTGTTTAAGTCGTCAACCCCATCCCTCAAATCTCCCCTAATGGCTACAAAACTATGTTTCCCAAAGCGACATAATTTTTTTTTTTGAAAGGTAAACTTCATTAAACAAACGGCACACCTCAAATCGAGGGGCACAACCGACTACAAGCCAAAACTACATGAAAACAAATTTACACCAATGATCCCACTCTATATTTTTACATTTGCTTCTATTACTAAACCATAAAAAACCTAAAGCTTTCAAAACTAACTACAGTCGTCATAAATGATACTTAGCAAAACTAACTACAGTCGTCATAAATGATACTTAGCAAACGGTTATCGTTAAACATACACATCCCGTAATATACAATCCTTAAATCCGTACTTTTACAGGACTTGAACAGCACCACTTTACCGGTTATTTTCATTTGAAAAATTGTTGATCACAAAACACCAATTTGCCACCTTTTTGACAAAGCCCCTGTTCACCAACAGAATCAACCACCTTCCCATAACTATACCTCAACCCCATCTTCCCCAAAACCCTATGAAACTCTGTTATACACTCTCCTCTCCTCTTCCTATGCTCCTTCTTCCTACTACTCAACCCCACCGCCACCTCCTCCGCCGCAGTCAACGCTTTTTGACCGTCGTTCCTCGCGTCACCCCAATCCCTCACTCTTTTAGCTCCGGCCAAAACCGGCCCCACACTAGTCACATTCGCCACTACAAAATTCATCAAAATATCTTCACAATTCCTCATCTCATCAACAATCAACCTTGCTTGCGTCATCAATTCACCCCCTCCACAGCTATACAGGTACAAATACTCTGTTTTCATCATCATAAACTTCGTTAACACAATCGAGTACCGATCCGGTTGAACCGTGTAGATCCACGTGCCGCTGGTTAACTCAAACGCGTGAGATCTAGCAAACAACCCTACGAGTTGTTCCGGATTGTTCCTCCAGATATTGAACACGAATTCGATCGATTTTGTATCGGTTTCAATGTCGTCATCGCAGATGAGTACGGCGCGCGTGGAGATCCACGCGCGCGGGAGGAACCGCGCGTTGAGGCTGGATGATGGTTGCCGGATGACGGTGATTGGCGCGTGGCCTGGAGATGAGGTTGAGAGGTTGTGTGAGAGGTGTGTTAGGGTTGTTGACGGTGTGTTAGGGTTTCCCCATAGCAGAACCACTGCAGCTACTGATGGAGAGGATGAGTAGATTCCGGTGATTGTGTGTAGGATCGGAATGCGTGATTCTGAGTAGCCGTTGATTAGGACGGTGAATTGGTCTGGTCGGAGAAGTTTTTGTGACGGTAGGTTGTGACGGTTGCAGTGGTGGTTGGTGGAAAGAGGACGGTGGCAGATGGTGGTGGAGAAAAGTGAGGTGATGGTGAGGAGGATTAATATTAGTTGACCGGTGGTCATTCTTTTTTTTTTTTTTTTTTTTTTTTTTGAAATGATAGTGGTAATGAATATGTGAAATTGATTCGTATAAAAAGTGGGAAATTGGGTTGAGTGATTTGTTAGCAACTGGAAGATAGAACATGTGGGGGTGGTGGAGTATGAACTGATTTATGTTTTAAAAGTTGGCACCTTTAATTGTCCTTTGTTCAATGACAATGAGTGTCACCATTCCTCAAGCTGTCTCTTCTTTGAATTCAAACAAAACCAGTCCATTGTAGTATTGTACAATGTACATCTTTAGAAACCACTCTTTCTTTGTTTCAGTTTTAGCGATCATCACCGTCGTCTCCATGGCGCAATAGTTCATTGTTGACTTGCCAGCAAGATACAGATAAATGTAATGAATAAATCGTCCGAAAACCCTAAGAACTATTGACGCAATATTGTGGGAGACTTCTAATGAAACCATGATGGAGTGCGGCTACTGATGAGTTGAACCAACTGCTCATATTGCTAGTATAAACAATAAAATCCTCCATTTAATCTTGAATTAGAAAAATCAAGGATAAATAAGTGAGAATGGAGAGCGAAGAAGCAGCAACAAAAAAACGAAAACAAAAAAGAAAATCAAATTCGAATCTGGGCATCGAAACCAAAGAGATGTGAGAGTGGGGGATGATCGACTGGTCGTTGGGTCGATGGCTCACTGTTCGACTAATTGTAGTCATCAACACAACACAAGTCTCCAACGATACAAGACGATTGTAGTTGCCCACTCAAACCAATTAAGATGTATATTTAACCCAAAACAACCATAACATTAAATTGGTCTAAACAAACCTAAAGCTTAGTAGTACCTTCAGTTTCATGTTGATGTGGCTTTTTATCACATAATATCTTCTTATGGAATTGGGAAAAAGTGAATTATATTGTATTAATCAAATCTTTCTAGGTTTAATTTCATATGCTTTAGTTTTTTAGCTTATCTTAACTAAGCCATGTTTGATACAGTATTGGATTTTAACAAAAATAAAACATTTCACAAACTTGAGATAATGATGACAGATAATCATTACATACATATAAGACTTGTTTTTTGCAAGAATTGCACAAACAGAAACCAGTAAAGCAAATCCAATTAGATACAATAAGAATTTGGAACTTACAAATAACCAACTTGAAGAACAAAGCACAAGAAAAACAAAGCATATCTGGTTCTTGTTACAAAAATATAACCAAAATCAACTTATATTTCTTCTACTACACAAACATCTATACCAGCTTGATTTCAAATTTATGCCCAACTAATTTTCCTCTTTTTTTTTTTTTTTTGAAAACTCTTATGTATAATATTAATGAAATACCAACTTAATGATTCTTTAATTTAACTATCTGTCTGCTGGTTTCTTGAAAAAATGACAACCTTTTCTTATCTTTATTGTTGCTATGAGTTTTGCTGTGAGTACCAAAGCTTTTTCTGGCAAATCAAAATCTTTTCCTTGTTATTAACATCTTCAGTGTCTTCTACATGACAATCCCATCTCAACCCTTTAGCAATTGTAGCGATCTTATCGACAAAATAGCTTGATTCCCTCATGAACGCATACCCGTTTGGTCTCAATATCCGATCCATCTCCAGCAGCACATATTTCATCTCACACCTACAATCAAATTCAAATGTCAAATGTCAAAATTTCAAGATTTCTTTACTACCATCTTTCACTTTACCAAGTAACAAAATTCACCTATGGCTTTCCGATGTAAAGAGCCCGTCTAGATGAAGTAGATCATATGTTCTAGGATACGTCGAGAACGCCTCACACCTAACAAAAATTTAAAAAGTTCAAGTTTGCATAGAAAATAACACAAGATCGTCAATCATATATAGTACATAAACTATGTGTTTGTCTTACCAGTCGTGATAAGTTCCGATTAAGCCCCTATCATACACCACAGGAAGCGTGTTAGGAGCATAAGATGAAACAACATTCATCACCCAAAGTGGATCATCAATCAAACTAGCAGCAAAACCTCCATAACGGGTATTCATATCCATCACATTCCGTATCTTATCACTTCCAAGAACCGAAAGCAACGTTCTGTAATGCTTTATTCTGTTTTTCCACTTACTCTCATCACGCTTAAAGTCGCTAACATGGCTACCTTTAACATCAACAATTCGATCCGGGGCCTCATGTAATCTTTCAGGCCATTTTGGGACTGATTCCAAGCTCAGTTTCTTGTGGTTTAAGTTAGGCACAACCACACACGGTCTCAACGGGGTGTACCACGCGGAATCAGGCTCGGTCCCGTCGTCACATTTTGTCGGGTAGTTATCTGGTGCATCAAGCTGTTTGTAACAGCTCTCATCTGATGATTTCTGCCAGACTGCTATATCATCTTTCTTGTTGTATATTTTAAAGCACATTGAAGTTAAAAGCTCTTCTAGTTTATCGTAATCCGATTTTTGTTCATCTATTGTTGTGTTCCAACCTCTCCATCGGTTTTGATAGTTAATCGGTGGACCTGAGAGGACCCAAAAGCCTCCTGGTCTTAGGATTCTGTGTACTTCTAGAAGGTAAATTCCACCTGAAAATGTCATTCAAGAAATCAACCAAGAATCAATAGTTAACACACCTAAAATGACCCATTTGACCCGACCATTTTGCCACATCTACGATAACATCGCTCATGTTAAGAGATTTGAAAAAAAATACCGAATTCTGTCCATGGGATGAGGCATCGTGAACAATGAGCCATATCGAATGAATTTGACGGGAATGGAAGACGTTGTGTAGATATGATTCCAAGAATCGCAGGAATACCGCGCTCTAATGCGAATTGTACTTGGGCCTCATGGTTATCTCTTGGGGCAAGAGAAACGGTTAGGATGCCACGATCGAGCAAGTCACCTCCCCAGCTAGCAACCTAGAAATTTTGAAGTTACAATGTTTAAGTTTACAATACTAAAACTTTGAGCAATTTGGTTAAGATTTGAAATTTCTGATTTGGAAAACTAACCCCACAACCGGTATCGATGGCAGTACGGACGGTTCCATCTTTCATCCCCGGGATTAGGTTTTGCATTAAATCCACGTACGCGCTAACGCCATTGGGGAACATAGTACCACCACCCGGAAAGTAGAATTTTTCTCCTTCTTTCCTTAGCCAATGCTGGTTTGACTTCTGTTTGTTGATCCAGTCGTACGGGACATTCCTAGAAAGTTAAATATGCAAATGTTAGCAAAACGATGACAAACGGTAACTTGGACCAATATGCGAGTTGTGTTTTATCTCAAACATGTTTAATTTAAAAAGTTAGCTATAACAGAAAAAGGTCAAATGGGTCGAACGCGCTGAAAGTTACCCTTAGTCCCAACTCCTATTTTGGTAATGGACAATATTGTTTTTAATCATAATTAACGTATTAATTATTAGATTAAAAAAGTTGTGGGTCAACCGAGGAACCAATCCGGCATGTCGCTAAGAAACGACCCGTTTCAACTCAAACCAGTTTTAACGCGTATTCCAACATGCCCATCATTGCCACGTCTAATCTTGATCCAAGATTGACATAAAAAGATACAAAAGATGCGAAATTTACCTGTACCAACATTCGTCTCTGCTCTTTGGCCATCTGATAGGCTCCTTATAGCCATCAGGTGGCGGTATCAAACACTCCTTTCTATCAAACACAGGCGGGCAATGGCGCTCCATAAATGTAAGCCTGTGCCGCCCGTATTTCATCCATCTCTATTCAACATAAACAATTGCATTAATCTCTAATAACACTATTTATCAACAAAAACAAACAAGCAAAATTTATAATGTTATACACCAGCACGGAAAAGCGTATACCTTTGGATCGGTGCAGGGTGTGTAGTCCTGTAAGTCAACACTACATTCAGGAAACGAAACCGATTTAACCTGTATCGCGCTAGAATCAGTTTTTTCTGCTTCTCTAGTGTCACCCGGTTTCGAAACCTGTTCAACAGAAATTTTGTTCTTTTCAGAACAAAAGATCCCACCAAGATAAAATGAGAATCCACATAGCACCACAAACATTATTCCAATTAGCACCACCCTTGAACTTTTCTCAGGTTGTCTTCCAGACTTGTTCTCATCTTTGTACTTCATTTCTTGCCCCCACAAATTAATGCACAATCTATTAATTAAAAGTTCAAAACTTGTAAGCAATTATGCAATAACTTGTACCAAACAACCAAATTTTGTAAATCATATTAATTAAAACAAAAGGATTTTAATTAATTGTCATAAATTCCTCAAGATTAAAGTAAACAAGACTTGAAGACAGATTTTTGAGACAAACCTAGTTCAAAGACAGATCTTGATTATCTAAAAAAAGTCAAAGTCAAAGTAAATAAAATAAATTAATTAATTAATTAAAGAGAAAATTAGTGCAGATCTGGTGGCATGGATGTGAAAAATTCAAGAAAAATTGTCAAAGTCTGGTGGCAAGTATTGGCTACTGCCGGCAATCCTAATTGCACCAATTAAATTAAACTTGACTAAAATATTTTGGGTTCAATTTTGTGAATTTTGGTTAAAGGGTCCCTTATGATTGTACCAAGTGAGTGAAAAAGAGAGAGAAACAGTACTGTATAACTTAATTCACACTTTTCTTTTCTTTTTTTTTTTTTACTTATTTTGAAGATAAAACAGAGTAAAGTTCCAATATTCTTTGATCACCATAGCACCTAATCAATAGCTTTTTTTTTTTTTTTGTTCTTCTGACAGTTTATCAATCAAGATTAAAAGAACACATAATTCCAAATAAAACCCACTCCTAATTTAGCTTAAAAACAAAGCATTAACAAACATCAGTTTAGTTCATCTGCTTTATACATAAAGATTCAATCTTTTTGTCAGAAAAATTCACAAATTATCAAATATCAGTTCAATATAACTTGTTCATACATAAAGATTCAATCTTTTTCTCAGTAAATTTCACAAGTCATCAAATATCAGTTCATTCATCTTGTTCATACATAAAGATTCAATCTTTTTGTCAGTAAAATTCACAAGTTATCAAATATCAGTTTATTTCATCTTGTTCATACATAAAGATTCAATATTTTGGTCAGTAAAATTCACAAGTTATCATATATCAGTTCAGTCCATCTTGTTCATACATAAAGATTTAATCTTTTTCTCAGAAAAAAATCGAAAGTTTCAAATATCAGTTCAGTTAATCTTGTTCATGCATAAAAAATAAATCTTTTTGTCAGTAAAATTCACAAGTTATCAGATATCAGTTGAATTCATTTTGTTCACACATAAAAATTCAATCTTTTTCGAAAAAAAAAAATCACAAAATTCTCAAACTTGACAAGCAAAAAAGATAGAGAGAACAGGATTCTTTGTGTCAGATCTGCAACATGAAATCAGACAACACAATTGGGTATCATAAAAGATTTGAGTTTCAGGAAAGTGTTGTTTGTAATTGAAAGATTGAATAGTGGGTGAAGTAAGAAGATGGGGTTTGAAATTGGATTACCTGCGGAGAAGATGTGGGTAATCTGTTCCGAGAAATAGTGAACAGAATTATGAACCCTACAGGACGACACAGATCCTTTGAATTGAAACCCGAGTTGAAAAGCAGATGGGAGAGAGATGGTGAAGAGGGGAAGGCAAGGGATACATATATATGGCAACATGCAATATTATAATAATAATAATAATAATAATAATAATAATAATAATAATAATAATAATAATAATAATAATAATAATAATAATAGAGAAAAGGGGTAAATATGATATGTGATATTATAATTATAAGATCACCCTATCATAATAATAATAATAATAATAATAATAATAATATAGAGAAAAAAGATAAATATGATATGTGATATTATAATTACTAGGTTAGAAGTCCGTGTATTACACGGGTTGAATAAATGTAATTGTATATATTAAATAATAAAAAGTTATATCTTTATGAACCCCGTATATTGTACGGGTTAAATAAATATAATTTTATATATCAAATAATAAAAAAAATAATTATATCTTTAAAAACCATGTGTATTACACAGATTAAATAAATGTAATTTTGTATACTAAAAACGTCGTATCTTAAAAAAAAACCCGTGTATAATCGGGTTGAATAAATCTACCAAATAATAAAAATGTTACATCCTTAAAAACCCCGTATGTTACACGTGTTGAATAAATCTAAAAAAGAGTTATATCTTTAAAAAATGTGTGCATTACACATATTAAATAAATGTAATTTTGTATATTAAATAATAAAAACACCGTATCTTTAAAAAGCCCGTCTATAGTCGGGTTGAAAAATCTACCAAATAATAAAAAAAATTTGTATCCTTAAAAACCCTGTTTATTACACGTGTTGAATAAATCTAATTTTACATAGCAAATGATAACAGTTATATTTTTAAAAACTTCGTGTATTACACATGTTATATAAATGTAACTTTGTATAGTAAATAATAAAAAAAGTTATATTTTTAAAAACCTCGCGTTTTACACGAGTTGAATAAATATAATTTTGTATACCAATTAATAAAAAAAGTTACATTTTTAATAAATTAGAATAACATTTAATATTAATTTATTATTTATATATTTAATATAAGATAAGTAGGAAATAGAGGTATTTGTTTTAAAAATATATTAAATTAACAATTTAGATTTGAGGATAATATTTTATTAAAGGATGATAAGATTTAATATTAATTTATTATTTATTTATTTAGTTAATATAAAATAAGTATAGATTTGAGGATAACTTCTATGAATGACATGTGTCCAAAACTTGGTTTCTTTTATTATAGTAGATAGATAAGATTACTCAACCATAAACCATCACCTTAGCGTCTCATTAGATTTATAAACTTCCTTTAAAAACTTCTATTTTTCTCACAGTGTATAAATCTCAATAAAAAATATTATATAATATTATATATAGAGTGAATTTCAAGGATTGTCCTTTATCTTTATACCCATTTTCAGGCGATGTCCTTTATGTTCAAAATTGACGAGTTTTGTCCTTTATGTTTTCATATCATACACGTTTTGTCCTTTAGGCCTAACTCGGTTAGTTTTTTCAGTTAAATTTGGTCATATGCTTTGCACATGAGGGCATTTTTGTCAATTCAAAGGTAAATTCAACGGCAGATTTACAGCTCAAAGCTTCTGCAACCTTTGAATTGACAAAAATGTCCTCATGTGCTTTGCACATGACCAAATTTAACTGAAAAAACTAACTGGGTTAGGCCTAAAGGACAAAACGTGTATGATGTCAATTTTGAACATAAAGGACAACGTCTGAAAATGAGTATAAAGATAAAGGACAATCCTTAAAATTTAACTTTATATATATGTGTATGTGAGTGGGGGACCCATAAAAAAGTCCGCGAGAGGTAAACTTGAAACAAATTGTACGGGTGCAACAATACGGCTGGATGAATAACTTGGTCCGTCGATTTGCCATGCTGAAACGAACAAGCAAAAGGTATCATATTGGGTGCACTAAGATATTTTAATTAAATATATAGGAATTTCCTATTTTTACTTTTTAGCATCAATTTTTTTCCCATATTGTTTCATGGATTTATGAATTATAGTTTTCATCACACCAGTAAAAGACGTCCTATGAGGAATATTATGAATGTTTTAAATAAAATATTAATATGAAGAGTAAAATTAGAAAAATATAATAGTATTAGGCCATATAGCGGCATTTATGATTTAACTAGTGATGTCGTTTCGATGAAAGTTTAACTAAAATGACATGATTATAAAAGGTTTTGTATCTTAATCTATGTGCGAGACGGCGTACTATGTTTGTTAGATAGTGATTTTGTTTTTTTATTAAATATGTTATACGCGTAGTCGTATACACATGTGCTACCGACCCTTACCTTTGTTTTAATAGTAAATTAGGTTACAATCCTATGTATTATACGGGTTGAATAAATATAATTTTATGTCCTGAGTCTCTAACCGCTAATTCACACCCCCTGTAAAAAAAATCAAAAAACCTTTTGTAAGGCCGAATTCTCTAAGTTCTCACAACTTGTAGAAATTTTCATTTTACCCTAACCATATATATTTGTTAAGATAAAATATATTATTTGGATATAAACAATAATTACTAATAAAGTATCAAATCATATGTACAAGTACTTATAGTATATAACTTAGAAGACTAAAATTACAAGCGGATTATCTAAATAAAATACCAGATTATCTTTAAGGCGAACACTAAATGGTTTTCAAAAGACATATTTTTTTTGCTATTAAGTATATAACATTATATTTACTTAAGTCGTGTAATACACGTGTTCAATATTTTCTTCCAATTTTAAATTTATGTTAATATCAATATGTTTTCATCTTAAAAAATGGTCCAACTTTCTAATTTCAATCATATTACGCAACTAAAGACATTATCATCAAGCTAAATAAAGACATTATATAGTATTATAAAAATTTTAATTTGAATATTTAAATATCGACTACTAATTAAAAAAGATGTTGTAGACGCTCAAATTTATAGTTTAAAAAACTTTAGTCCTATTTTTTAAACGTATACTCTATTTTTAGTATGATTTTTTAGTATGTAATATTTTCTATACAATGATGATATTCGTATCTTGTCTCATGATCCATATATCTAAAAATAGTATTTATATCAAAGTATTTATTATATCATTAATATACATAGTAGAATTTAATTACAATTCATTTACCATAACCTCATAACTTATAATTATTTTTAAAAATACTTACAATTTTATGATAATTATTTTTTTTATTTTTTAGTGTTACTTCTTTTTAAGACATATAATAAAATGGATTTGAACTTGGGGTGAGGGGTTTAAACGGCATATGCTGGCCCTTTGGAGTAAGCTGGAAATCCAGTTGATCTACGGTTCAAAAAAAAATATAATAAAATGGATTGTAGTATCTCAAAACAAAACTGAAAACTTAGAAAATTATTTTGAATAGCGAAAATATAACTGTTCTTTTGTTTTACTATTTTATCTAAATAAGTCATTTCATTAATAAGGATTATATACAAGTTTATAATTTACATTTTTTTCGTCATTTAACCCGTGTAATACACGGGGATGTAAGCTAGTTAAATAATAAAAAGATATATATCTTTATGAAACTCGCATATGGTACGGGTTAAATAAATGTAATTTTATATATCAAATAATTAAAAAGGTTATATCTTTAAAAACTATGTGTATTACACAGATTAAATAATCTAAATATTAATAAAAGACTACAAATAATGCCACATGGCATTCTCTCCTTTAACGACATAAATTTTATTTATATTTATTTAATTAAAATATTTCTTTTAATACTAATAACTAATAGGGTAAATTACTTTTTGAGTCCCTGTGTTTTATGAGTTTTAACCACTTGAGTCCAAAAACAAAAAGTTTAACGACCTAAGTCCCTATAAGCATTTTCCTTAACCACTTGAGTCCAAATTTCTAACACTGTTAGAATTTTTTGGTTAAGTATTGTTAAATGACCAAAATACCCTTATATTTAAAAAATAAAAAAAACTCTCATTCTCTTTCTTCACACACTTGTATTTCCAGATCTTCATTTACATCTCTTTCTTCACACTTGTATTTCCAGATCATTTACAACATCATAACAACAAGATCTCAACTCATTCACCTTCAAATCGTCACCGTTAACGTCCTCAAACCTAGGGCTCAGATCACCTTCACGTCGCCGGTTCAGATCACCTTCAACCTCCCTCCGTCTTCAAACACCCCGCAGCCGCTCGTCATCAACATCACCTCCACTTCGCCGGTCACCCACCTTCATCAACACCGGCCGTCGCCTACCTCCACCCTCTTCACATCCCGAACCGGAAACCCTCTACCACAACCGCACCTTCTCCAACCTGAACCCCACCCCCATCGGTGCCGATCTTCGTCTCCAGCCGTCACACGCCACTCACCTCCTCTGCCGTCACCTCCTCCGTACGCATCGCCTCCGTCACTGTTTTCATTGCCTGCGTTCATAATCATGGCGAGTAATAAGCACGGCCCCGGAAGAAATTTCGATGAATATGAAGAATACATGTTTGTTTTGTGATTGGTGGATCTAAATCCGCTGTTTGAGGAATCGAATCTATATGGAATTGGACCGTAAATATCATTTCTTATGTAAAAGGAATTATTTGGTGATCAGGTTTGTTTGATTATAATGTTGTTGGGATTTTGTTATTTTGGTAAAAACGGTTCCAAACAGTCTTCAGCTATGAAGGGTGGAGAAAGAAAGAAGAGAGAGAGAGAGAGTTTTTATTTTTTTAAATATAAGGGTATTTTGGTCATTTAATAATACTTAATCAAAAAATTCTAACAGTGTTAGAAATTTGGACTCAAATGGTTAAAGAAAATGCTTATGGAGACTCAGGTCGTTATACTTTTTGCTTTTGGACTCAAGTGGTTAAAACACATAAAACACAGGGACTCAAAAAGTAATTTACCCTAACTAATATATATATAAATATCACTTATCTTTATCTTTATCCTTATCTTTATTTCAATATTAATAAATCCAATTAATAATATTATAAATATCTAAATCTAATACCTAATAAATTATTAATATCCTTTGTTTTAGACCCTTTGTTTTTTACTTATTAATAATATTACTCAAAACTTTTATACTTTTACAATTTAGACCTTTTGTTTTTTTACTTATTAATCTAAAGCTTTTCATCTTTTCCAATTTAACCCCAACTCTTTTTAATTTTCAATTTTTTTCCACCATACTTTTCATCATTCCCAAGCTTTTCGTTTCGTTCTAAATTTTGTGAGTTAACGCACCGTAACGTGCGTGTGGGGTTCAACATTTTTCGTATATTTTTCCCGTTTGGCCCGTCAAAACACATCTATTTTTTTCTGTTTGACACGTTCGTCGCAACGCACGGGTCCTGGATTAACTTAGTTATTTTTTCTATGTTTTATGTTTCGATTTAATTTCTCTACAACGAGCGTGCGTAATTCAAAGATTTTACGTCTGCTTTTCGCTCGGCTTTATTTTTTTCCGTTTTTATTTATTTTGTTTTTACGAGTTTTCCGGTGTTGGTGATCGCTGATAATGGTATAGCATTAACTTTGTATACTAAATACTAAAGACGTCATATCTTTAAAAAACCCGTGTATAATCGGGTTGAATAAATATACCAAATTATAAAAAAAATTACATCCTTAAAAACCCCGTATATTACACGTGTTGAATAGATTTAAGAAAGAGATATCTTTAAAAACCATGTGTATTACACAGATTAAATAAATGTAATTTTGTATATTAAATACTAAAAACGTCGTATCTTTAATAAAAAACCGTGTATAGTCGGGTTGAAAAATCTACCAAATTATAAAAAAAAGTTTATATCTTTAAAAACTTCGTGTATTACACAGGTTATATAAATGTAACGTTGTATAGTAAATAATAAAAGTTAAATTTTTAAAAAACCCCACGTTTACACGAGCTGAATAAATATAATTTTGTATATCAAATAATAAAAAAAGTTATATTTTTAATAAATTAGGATAACATTTAATATTAATTTATTATTTATATATTTAATATAAGATAAGTAGGAAAGAGATGTATTTGTTTTAATAATATATTAAAATAACAATTTAGATTTGAGGATAATATTTTATTAAAGTATGATAAGATTTAATATTAATTTATTATTTATTTATTTAGTTAATATAAGATAAGTATATATTTGAGGATGCATTCAATGAATGACATGTGTTCAAAAGTTGGATCATGTTATATCAGTTAAGTGATATGACATATGGTGTCTAGATGGATCTCCATTCCTCCTATCTATGCCTTTAGCATTTCGGATATCCTACGGATTCATAACCATATCAACTGGCCGAAGCCTATGAAAAAACTGGTACACGCAATTATACTTGCATCTTGCTGGAGCTTGTGGAAACTTCGCAATGATGTGGTCTTTTCGGGCAAAAGAGTCGACATCTCAAGATTATGGGCGGACATCAAAGCTACAAGTTTCTTATGGATCAAAAACAGGACAAAGATGCACACGCTTGATTGGTCTAATTGGTGTAGTTTTAATATCTTGTAATCATTCTGTTTTGTTTTTTTTCTTCTTCTAGCATCTTGCTAGTTTGTTTCTTCTAATAAAATTCTGCCGTTAAAAAAAAAAAAAAAAAAAGAGATAGATACAAATGTTAAAAATTAAAATAATGTCATCTAACTTTCTAAACGCGTAGGTTCTGCCAAATTTGTCATCTATAAAACAAACGTTATTAAAAATAATAATAATTATCCTTCATGAATTTATATATTATTTATATTAATTAATAATAAGTATTTTATTGAAACCGGTCAACTTACATACTAAACATCACGTTCTCCGAAAGGATAGACATGAAAATATTAATTTCAAAAGGATATATTCCAGTTATATAATATTTTTTTGTCTAACCAATCAATCAAGTATTTAAAACTGTTGCTTAAATAAAAAATACTTTCTTGTTTAAGAACAAAATCATTAAGAGAGTGCCTGTTATGATTTACTGAAAAAAGGTAAAAAGAAATATCGAAATCATCTATCGAATGAGCTTTGTACGTTCATTAAGAAGATTGGAAGAGTAAAATGATAATCCATAATTACTATAATCTATTGTCTATTTTCATTTCCATCTAAATTGTTTTATATTGTAATAGGTTAGAACCCCGTGTATTACACGGGTTGAATAAATATAATTTTATATATTAAATAATAAAAAGTTATATGTTTACGAAACTCGTATATTATACGGGTTAAATAAATGTAATTTTATATTTCAAAAATAAAAAAAAGTTATATCTTTAAAAACCATGTGTATTACACAGATTAAATAAAAGTAATTTTGTATACTAAATACTAAAAACGTCGTGTCTTTAAAAACCCGTGTATAATCGGGTTGAATAAATCTACCAAATGATAAAAAAATTAAATTTTTAAAAACCCGTGTATTACACGTGTTGAATAGATCTAAAAAAGAGTTATATATTTAAAAACCGTGTGTATTACACAGATTAAATAAATGTAATTTTGTATAGTAAATACTAAAAACGTTGTATCTCTAAAAAACTCGTGTATAGTCGGGTTGAAAAATCTACCAAACAATAAAAAAATTATATTTTTAAAAACCCCATGTATTACACGTGTTGAATAAATCTAATTTTACATAGCAAATGATAAAAAAGTTATATCTTTAAAAACTTCATATATTACACGGGTTATATAAAGGTAACTTTGTAAATAATAATAAAAAAGTTAAATTTTTAAAAACCCCGCGTTTTACACGAGTTGAATAAATATAATTTTGTATACCCAATAATAAAAAAAGTTATATTTTTAATAAATTAAGATAACATTTAATATTAATTTACTATTTACATATTTAACATAAGATAAGTAGGAAAGAGAGGTATTTGTTTTAAAAATATATTAAATTAACAATTTAGATTTGAGGATAATATTTTATTAAAGTATGATAAAATTTAATATTAATTTATTATTTATTTACTTAGTTAATATAAGATAAGTATAGATTTGAGGATACTTTCAATAAATGACACGTGTTCAATAATTGTTTCTTTTATTATAGTAGATAGATAGATTTATCTTTTAAATTTGTATAGGAGTCATAATTTTTATTAGAGTTTCTAGTTTGATGCTAGGATTAATCTGAATTTTTAATATTATATTTTGTTTTT
This sequence comes from Helianthus annuus, assembly GCF_002127325.2. Classification (NCBI taxonomy): domain Eukaryota; kingdom Viridiplantae; phylum Streptophyta; class Magnoliopsida; order Asterales; family Asteraceae; genus Helianthus; species Helianthus annuus. Next base: position 29,676,273 of record NC_035438.2, on the reverse strand, counting down.
AACGTTTATAGGAGTCATAACATATAGTGATGCTTGATCACTTGATGCCCCTCCAACCCCTATAAATAGTGATTGCTCAATTTTAGAGCTCTTGTTACACGCGCTTAATAAAATGAGTAAATTAGAGGCGAAGCTCTGTCTGTTTATACTTAAATTATGATGATAATGAACTTCAAACGTTTATATTTACACTTAGTATGATTACGTCTTGGTTTATTGAATTCTGCATGTTAAACTGTGTAAACGTGGAATTCGGTGTTATAAAGATCCGTATCAGGAACCTACTTATAATACATTTGGAAGAAGCATTTTAAGATTTAAAAAAATAAGATTTTTTTTAAAGTAAAAGTAAATTACTCTTTTAAACACCAATCATATTTTAATTCCTTCATTTTTAACCAAATTATGGTTAATTAATTAATAGTTACTTTTTATCCCTCTTATAAAAAAACTAGCTACCTTCACGGTTCTTAAATTAACATAATATTTCATACATTAATATTATATTAAAAAAATCACGCCATAAAAACGAGGATTTTATTCTTTTTAATTTGAGTTTATTGTTGCTATATTTTTTTATTTAAAAAATTGATATGTTACGGGATTGACGGTGTCTAGGGTGAGCAATAACTAAGTCGTTAACTTAAATTGAACCGAAAACAAATGAAACCGAACTCAAATTAAACAAAACTGAACTAAACCGAACCATTCATATTTTCAAATATATTACTAGTTCTATACCTCCAATTCATTATTTCATATTTTGTACCTTAATTTCATGTAATTCTACGCAAAAGTTTTAACTCAAGTTTGGTTTTAGCTATTAACAAAAATTAAAAAAAACCTAACAAAAAACAAACAATCTAACCGAATAAATCGAACTAATCAACCAAAAACCAATTGGTTAATAAAATAAACTAACCGGTGATTTTGATATCAGCTTCAATTAAGGATAATAACCGAACCGACCGAACCATGCATACTCTTACAACGTTTGTATTTCCCGCTGAGCACCCTTCTAGTTTTATCATATAAACCTATAAAAATAAAAATCAACTAACATGTTAAGTGATCATTCTTAAAATCCCAATAAGTCTGAAAAATAATTATGACATAAAAGTACAAATAAAAATGGATTATGTGTAAAAATATATATATAATAAACTGAGCATAAAGTTGAATGTTCTTTGCTTCTCACTTTCATGCGTTGCCTAGATCTCTTGGTAGTTGGTTCCCGTTTGGGATCAAACTTTATATCAAGAGTACAACTGAAAAATGATAGTTACTTACTTTTTCCACTAATAACATGTGAAATATAAGTTTGATTTAGATGTATTTAATCAATGAGAATGAGATATATATGGATAGTCACTTTTAGCACGCTAAAAAGCAACTTTTAATTTATGTAATTATGTCTAAAACCCGATAGCATCAATGCATCATATCCATGCATACCTCTTGACAAATATGGTACAAATGACTTGCAACTAATTTTCTTAATCAAGTTTCTTGTAGTTGGAAAGGTTTCGTCGGTTCTAAAGTAAGCTACTTCTTAAAGGGATGCTCGAAGTAACTGGGTACTTTTTTGCTCAATGGTTTGAGGTTTACGGAAACAAATTTAACTAGGGGCGAAAAAATTAAAAACGACACAAAAAATAATTGGTTTTAGGTCTTAACTAGTCTAATTAAAAGGGATGTATTGGGATTATACTTAAAGTGAAATATTGACATGTGACTACTATTTGTGTATCACATGCATTTATGTATACGTTTACGAAAATACAGTCTAGTATGTGATCAAAAAGTAGACATGACAAGAGGTAAAATAACAACATTAATTTATATGTGCTAACATAATTTAAAAATGCTAACTTTTTTAAGTACTATAATATGTTCTAACGGTTTTAGAATAAATGCGATTTGTACCATAATCATCCCTTGACTTGACTTTACATAGAAACTCTATTCATCTATAAAAGACTTTGTGTATGTGAAGTGATTTCTACCTGCATTTACTTGAAATAAAACGCGAAAAGATGTAACCATTCTACCTGCATTTACTTGAAATAAAAAGCGAAAAGACGAGTACTTTTTTTGTTTCTCTATAACCAAGGGTGGACCCACCTTAGATGGTCGGGTCACATGAGTCCATTAGTTTTAAAAATTTTAATAGGGAGGATATAACCAATTTTATAATGACACCGTAATAACTTATAAAGTAACTCATAATAAAAGTTCAAGGATGTCCTAGTGGTAAATCGTTTTTACTGCATTAGATGATCAAGAGTTCAAGTCTCTAAAGCATCCTGGCTTTTAAGTTTTTTCGATTTTTTTAACGTATCCCTAATAATCAACCCAACTTAAGGTTTAAGGCGAATGCAGCAACTCGTGCATCTTGATTTCAACAAAATCGACCAAATTTATTCAAGGTTTTAATGTTTCAGCCCTCACGCCCTCCATCTCGATTTTAAGCTGCAAAGGACCACAAGAGGCGATTATGGTGAAACCAATATAACAACAAGTAACAACTTTTTAGGTAGACTTTCTTTTAATTTTTGTTGTCAATTCAATATCTGATGAGTTTATGATTTATGATTTTGTAATTTTCTGAATGTGAAATTTGACGTGTGACAACTCGAGTTTCCAAGATTCCACTTTCGCATTAATTGTTTTGTTGTTTGTTTACACGACTTGTTTGCTTTGTAACTGTACACACTGGATTATATGTTGAGATGGTTGTTTGATATATTATCTGTTTATGTGATCAAGGTGTTTATCATGTATTCTGTCTGAAAACCTTAACTACTTAAACCTTGAACATGTCCGACGAAACACAAGCGTTTCGCCATAACCCACACTCGACGAAACTGAGTGATTCGTCATAAGCCTTAGCGACGAAACAAAGAGTGTTTCGTCACAGACATCTCGATGAAACAAGTCGTTTCGCCGACCCAATGTTTCGCCGAAGCCCATTAAAGGCCCAGTACATTACGCGACTATTTATTGTGTATTACAGCTCCATTCGTCACACTTTTAGCAAATAAGAAACCCTAGAGTCCCCTCTTCTGTGTGACGGCAGCTTTGTGTCTACCAAGCCCTCTTTAACATTCAAACCATCATTCCTTCTATCTCGGTTAGTGTTTAATCTTTGTTGATTGTTTGGGTGAAATCATTGCTAACCACTTATTTGAAATTAGTATGGATTGATTAATAAGTAATGTTCATGTCATGTTTAGATGATGAATTGATTATAATAGGAACTAGATTATCGGTTATAGATTCGTATGCCGAGATTGGTTTTGCTTAATGATTAATTGGTTAGTAGATAGGATTTGATGTTCTGTCTTGAACACTTAAAACTAAGCCTGATGTTCATGAATGAAATTATTATGCCATTGTTAATGAAATTGTTATGCCATTGTTCATGCTTGATTTGATATCTGTATACCATGATCATCACTGGATTGTATGAATACATATATTAGCCTTGTGGGTATCAATGATTTCTGGGTTGTATGTTTCCGTATGATGAAGATCATCGATTAGGGTTTCTGGGTAAACAACTGTTGTCACGACGTAACTGACATTTTTGGACGAAACGCATACCATGACGAAACTGGCACGACGAAACATAGGGTGTTTCGCCGAGGGTGTTCACGACGAAACATAGGGTGTTTCGTCGAGGGTAATCACGACGAAACAAAGGTGTTTCGTCAAAGGGGATTCACGACGAAACAAGGGTGTTTCGTCGAGTTAACAATCTGCACAGTAACTAAGTTTAATTCTGTTAAGGGTTGATTGGGTTAGTTAACTATTGTTAAATGATAGGCATGACTTGTATGAACTTGAATACGTGCTTTGTGTTATTTGGTGATTTCTGAGTCAATATCCACTGTGATTGTACTTATACGTGAACTTCGTGAATATAAACTGATTATGTAAACGTGCATACCATAGGCTTTGACTGATTAATTGGAACCAAGTAGTTAACCAAACCGAGCAAACCAAGGTGAGTTCACACTCTTCCAAGGCATGGGATTCCCGGTGGGTTTGGGAATGGGATTGTATGACTACCCGTACGTTCATCACTACTAGACTACTTTACACCGTCCTCGGTTTGGGAAGGACGCCAGTGCTAAACCTACGTAAAACCTACGTACTAATGTCCTCGGTTTGGGAAGGACACCAGTGTTAGAACCTATGTAAAACCTACGTACTATTGTCCTCAATTTGGGAAAGACACCAGCGCTAAACCTACGTACTCGCTACGTACTGTCCTCGGTTAGGGAAGGGCACTTACGTAAAACCTACGTAAACTCATACTTATCACTGTCCTCGGATTGGGAAGGACACCTATAGATACAACTAGTCTAGTACATACAACATGGGAAGCCCCCACTTATTATTATAAAGGTTTGGAAACAAAGATACTGGGTAACGCATGGTTATGAAACGAACTTACAATTTCTGAAACGAACTCATTAACTGAACAATCAACTGTGACCTCGCTCAACTTTGTTGTTGACACTCTGTTACATGCCTTGCAGGTTGATAGGTACTCATGGAGCTTGCACAGGGAGGCGCGGTCGTTGTGGGACTTGGACAGTGGATGCCATGTTAAAAACATTATGACATTTTGAACTTTATACTTATGTTGGGTTTTCACATTTATGCTTTGTTACGCCCTAATTCGTATTTATCAAAAGTCGCAGCGGAAATTCGTGCCATAAAATTTCTTTCATTACAAACGTCTTGACTTACTTGAAAGTTCGTTTTAAAATGTATCTTTTACAAAGATAAAATATAAGTCATGTTACTAATAGTACATACTTAATTATTCCCGTACAATCTATCTCGCGACTCGGTCTTCGATCTCTAATTCTTGTGATAATTCGCCCGTTATCCGTATAACCTGCACTCACCACATACATTCATAACATTAGTACACATTATATAAACACGATTCATTCGCGTACACTTCACATTTCGTCATCTTTCAAACTTTAAGCATTTCACATGCGTATCCATTTCCTGGTGAGGCTTCAATAATGTACCTGCATTACTTTTCAATCTCAAGGTGCACCATTAATAACGTTAACCCTCAACGTGACAAAATTATGCATACATGCGTAATTACATACATACATACATACACATCTACATTCGTACATATCTTCTCTACAATTTTACATACGTGTATACTCTCATACATGACTTATTACATACATACATATACTTCTATATACGTACGTACCTTTCCTACATCTTTACATACATGCATACGCTCGTACATATCTTTATACATACATACATGCACATCTATATACGTACAAACCTTTCCTACATCATTACATACATGCATACCTTTATGTACACGTGCTAGATCACGCGTACCTCTTACATAATCATACATTATTTACATGGGGTCTTAGACTTAGCTTTATAGCTCATAAACATCTAAGGAACCATCAAAATCATGTTTGGAAGGTCCGCCGTAGACCACGGATGACAAACCGAAGCCTACGATACATAAATTAACTTAAATAACAAGATTTCAGCTTTTGGAACTTGGGGAGGCCGTCGCCGACGCCCCTAGGGCCGTCGGCGACGGGCCTTGCATTTACCCGTAGCCCAAAAACCCGTAGACAGGAAATTAACCCGTCAGCACAAAAATTCACTTTCTGGAGCCCGTCGGCGACGCCCCCATACCCGTCGGCGACGCCCTCTAGAAACTGCAGTTTTCTGCAGTTCCGTTTCGTCGTCCGTACGCACTAAAACGCGCATAACTTTTGAACCGTTTACCCGTTTAACCTCCCGTTTCTTCCTACATGCTTGTAAATTCACATTCTATCATATCAACTTAAAATCCTACCTCCGGATTAAGGAAATTCTTAACTTACGTGCATTCGACATATTACCCTTTTCTAATATTTGACCCGTTCGTGTATTTATCAACATAATCTGATTACTTAACCTCGACTCCTCATGAACCTTTTAATATCAACGTCATTTATCATAGAGGATTAAATTCTTGGATGTCTTACCTATTTTTAACATATTTTTGGTCAGAAGCTTACCTTGACCCGTTATGGGTATTTATGCATTAAGTAGTTTATGACATACAAAAACATACTCCACATTTTCATGCTTGACCAAAATATTATACTAATCGAATATCTTGATTCCAAACGACTTCTAAGGTCGTTTGCCCGATATACCTATCAAGGGCATTTTAGTCAATTATGCTATATCCTTAATAACAAAGGAATTTCTTGCATGAGTAACCAATCTCACTACTTAGCTACAATTTCTTAATCACACCTGCCTAGCTTGGATCAAACTAAGATCCGTTTAATACTTTATTGACATCATACAACTCATTCCTATTTGACCTCAATTATCACATATAATTAGATTGCATATAACATTACATAACAACTAAGAAGTGATTGCGGAATCACTTACCTCATGCATCCGTGTTCATATTTGTTTCCTCGCCACTTCTTGACCCGTAGTCTTCCGTGCTTGATTCCGTCTCGACATGATTCCTATACTTCCATGTCATCGAAATCACATTCTTATTAGCATACACAATCGTACATGGTAACGATCATATCGATCACATAATTCATACTTGAAGTCTATAGTCACTTCTAACAAGCATAATACATGTAACCAAGTTCATGTCATTTCAAACTCATGTAATCTGTCGTGTCATCGTATTAAACACACGCACGTCTAACACGTCATTAGCCTAACTCATGACACATATTTATTCCTAAACCTTACAGTAGCATTCATAAGTCGAACCATACCATTCGCATATTCGTTGACTTTTCAGAAAGTCAACCATCAAGCATACAAATTTCCAACTCAAGAACATATGTCCATATTGATGTTAGTGGACCATGCTAACGACATCCTATGCATTTTGTAATCATATTCTTGATCACATACAACCATATAATTACTTGTCTATGTACACACACATACACGTAATTCATTCCATTCATACTAGTATTTCTATAACTCCACAACTAACACTATAACACGTATTAAGCTAACCTTATACTATTCCAACAATGATTCTTTTTAGGACTCTCATACGCTTCACATATACTTCAAGTTCACAACTAGCGGATCAAACCACCACATGGTGTGCATCACATCATTTAAACGCATAGTGCAAGCCATTAGTGCACACTTCTACCCGGGAATGAAATCAACAAAATCTCCACATGGAGTCAATCTAACACGTCTTCTTCATGGTAGTTTACTAACAAACACATCATTATCACTCTTTATACATATTGACCCACAACTTGCATACAATTTCCTATATTATTGTCACATAGACATTTCATCAAACACTTGGTGTGCGTACTATCATCTAAGCTCAATGTACAAGTATCTTTTGCATACTCTTACTATCTCATATCAAATCACTAATTCAATGATCACCATACCATTTTCATTCAAATTAGGTTCATTTTACAACATCATACAACATCTAACTTCACCCATCTAAATTCTATAGAACATATCACATATAGTCATCATCACCTTCATTCTATTATGACTACAAATGGGTTTTTCCCCAAAACATCAACATAATTGAAATTAAGCATGCTTTAGCCTCTATGTAATCATATTGCCTAGAATTCCTTCTCAATTTCAACAAACATTCACGGATTACCCATAACCCACTTAACCAAACATCACCAAAACACTTAATTCAACTTACTTTGTGCTAGAGACACTTAATTGATCAACATTCAAGTTCATGCATCCGAGCTTTCTTGAGATTTCTTCCCAATTTGATGAAATTAGTGAAATTAGTGAAACTAGGGTTCCACCTTTCCCCTTGCCCTTGTTCGATCGTCCCAAAGCCAGCACATCCCTGGCTTCTTTTTTTTTTATCAAATATATAACATATTTACACATTAGCCCCCTTGTCTTTCAAGGTAGGTTTAAATTTGTTATTTCCTATACTAACTTGATCTCCTTTGTTAGTTTAACTTAGTTACACACATAAATCTAAACCTACTGTCATTTTCTTACGGTACCATTTAACGGTCACCGTTTTCTGTTATTTAGCATCACGAAAATAATATTATTTCATAACATACGGATTTGGGGTGTTACAAGTCTACCCCCCTTAAATGAGGTTTCGTCCCCGAAACCTTTCTCATTTCCTCTTACACACACACACATTTATGTTTGACTTAATAGTCACATCAAGAGTTCTAACATAGTCATCAACAATTTAGCAGTTAGCATATTTCATTCGAACATTCATTATACTAGATGATTATTCGTCTATAATCCTTTTACAACTTCTTATGTACATGCTATTACACATTCCATGTTTCATTTCTTAAGGTTACTTATTTTGCCTATCTTTGTAGTTTGACCTCTTAAGGTAAACTGACTTTTCTTACTTATCATAGATGCATTGGGGTACAAATTCGTACTTCCTTCCATTCATGCTTACTTATAAAGGCATTCATTACATCCTTTTATGTTTTAAATCCGTCCCATGGATTTAAACGTAATATCCATACCCTTTCATTCCTTCTATGTTTGAATCTATCTAGCGGTTTCAATCATATCATCCGTACCTTTTCTTTCTTACATGTGTTTAACAAAAACTTAAAGCTTTACCTACCTTCAGCAACAAGGTTTTAAAGTTAGTCATCTCAGTTGTCGAATCATAATTACTTCATTTTAGTTCCATCCATATATGAGCTTTCTTCTTTCATGCACACTCGACTACCCAGGTAATTGGGTTCGGCATAAACACTCTCAACGAGAGTTAAGCATACACATTCCACTACCCAAATAATTGGGTTTGGCATAAACACTCTCAACGAGAGTTAAGCATACACATTCCACTACCCAAATAATTGGGTTTGGCATAAACACTCTCAACGAGAGTTAAGCATACACATCCCACTACCCAAATAATTGGGTTTGGCATAAACACTCTCAACGAGAGTTAAGCATACACATTCCACTACCCAAATAATTGGGTTTTTCGCTTTTAACATAACTTCTTCTTTCAATCCGTATAACGGATTAAGCTTCTAGCATTCATTAGAGCATTCAAAATCACTCGTTCAAAACAGATGGTAGCTTATTCTTATTTGACTTGTTCGCTAGAACCGGTTGACTCGCATAACTTCTCATAACCTTCGTTAGCATAACCAAATCCGCAATGGTTTGCTATTTCGCATTCGCTACAACATAGCGCCCACCTGCTACCCAGTTCTACCGGACATACCTGCAATAATTGCCACGGTCTCACGAACGTCATATGCTTCTTGCGTACTGGCCAGGTGCGCAATTTACACACTAGTTTCGTGCCTTCGTGTAATCATCGCCTTATGCCCGAGAAATGGGTTTCAGTTTCGTGCATATTTCTAAAACTCCCCCAAGACCACATCATTATCTTTCGTTTAATAATTACTCTCCCAAGGAGACCCTTTCCCTTTCTTTTGACATCGGTACTCATACATATTAGTAGTGTGTACCTGGGGTTAATTTGCCTATTTGCACCTTTGCCCGCCTTAGCGTTCATCCTATTCTGCATTCACGGATCATCCTCTCCCAATTCTTAAGCTTACCTTGCACATAACATACTATTAGTTCCCTTCAAATACATAACCTAATACATACTTACATTTGCTTTTGCCTTTAGGCCTCGATCGAGTCTTGGATTGTACGGGTTCTTGGTCACGAGAGCACACCGGTTTGAGTTCAAGCATTTGCCTCCCTTTACTTGATTCTCTCAAACCAGGGCTCTGATACCAACTTGTTACGCCCTAATTCGTATTTATCAAAAGTCGCAGCGGAAATTCGTGCCATAAAATTTCTTTCATTACAAACGTCTTGACTTACTTGAAAGTTCGTTTTAAAATGTATCTTTTACAAAGATAAAATATAAGTCATGTTACTAATAGTACATACTTAATTATTCCCGTACAATCTATCTCGCGACTCGGTCTTCGATCTCTAATTCTTGTGATAATTCGCCCGTTATCCGTATAACCTGCACTCACCACATACATTCATAACATTAGTACACATTATATAAACACGATTCATTCGCGTACACTTCACATTTCGTCATCTTTCAAACTTTAAGCATTTCACATGCGTATCCATTTCCTGGTGAGGCTTCAATAATGTACCTGCATTACTTTTCAATCTCAAGGTGCACCATTAATAACGTTAACCCTCAACGTGACAAAATTATGCATACATGCGTAATTACATACATACATACATACACATCTACATTCGTACATATCTTCTCTACAATTTTACATACGTGTATACTCTCATACATGACTTATTACATACATACATATACTTCTATATACGTACGTACCTTTCCTACATCTTTACATACATGCATACGCTCGTACATATCTTTATACATACATACATGCACATCTATATACGTACAAACCTTTCCTACATCATTACATACATGCATACCTTTATGTACACGTGCTAGATCACGCGTACCTCTTACATAATCATACATTATTTACATGGGGTCTTAGACTTAGCTTTATAGCTCATAAACATCTAAGGAACCATCAAAATCATGTTTGGAAGGTCCGCCGTAGACCACGGATGACAAACCGAAGCCTACGATACATAAATTAACTTAAATAACAAGATTTCAGCTTTTGGAACTTGGGGAGGCCGTCGCCGACGCCCCTAGGGCCGTCGGCGACGGGCCTTGCATTTACCCGTAGCCCAAAAACCCGTAGACAGGAAATTAACCCGTCAGCACAAAAATTCACTTTCTGGAGCCCGTCGGCGACGCCCCCATACCCGTCGGCGACGCCCTCTAGAAACTGCAGTTTTCTGCAGTTCCGTTTCGTCGTCCGTACGCACTAAAACGCGCATAACTTTTGAACCGTTTACCCGTTTAACCTCCCGTTTCTTCCTACATGCTTGTAAATTCACATTCTATCATATCAACTTAAAATCCTACCTCCGGATTAAGGAAATTCTTAACTTACGTGCATTCGACATATTACCCTTTTCTAATATTTGACCCGTTCGTGTATTTATCAACATAATCTGATTACTTAACCTCGACTCCTCATGAACCTTTTAATATCAACGTCATTTATCATAGAGGATTAAATTCTTGGATGTCTTACCTATTTTTAACATATTTTTGGTCAGAAGCTTACCTTGACCCGTTATGGGTATTTATGCATTAAGTAGTTTATGACATACAAAAACATACTCCACATTTTCATGCTTGACCAAAATATTATACTAATCGAATATCTTGATTCCAAACGACTTCTAAGGTCGTTTGCCCGATATACCTATCAAGGGCATTTTAGTCAATTATGCTATATCCTTAATAACAAAGGAATTTCTTGCATGAGTAACCAATCTCACTACTTAGCTACAATTTCTTAATCACACCTGCCTAGCTTGGATCAAACTAAGATCCGTTTAATACTTTATTGACATCATACAACTCATTCCTATTTGACCTCAATTATCACATATAATTAGATTGCATATAACATTACATAACAACTAAGAAGTGATTGCGGAATCACTTACCTCATGCATCCGTGTTCATATTTGTTTCCTCGCCACTTCTTGACCCGTAGTCTTCCGTGCTTGATTCCGTCTCGACATGATTCCTATACTTCCATGTCATCGAAATCACATTCTTATTAGCATACACAATCGTACATGGTAACGATCATATCGATCACATAATTCATACTTGAAGTCTATAGTCACTTCTAACAAGCATAATACATGTAACCAAGTTCATGTCATTTCAAACTCATGTAATCTGTCGTGTCATCGTATTAAACACACGCACGTCTAACACGTCATTAGCCTAACTCATGACACATATTTATTCCTAAACCTTACAGTAGCATTCATAAGTCGAACCATACCATTCGCATATTCGTTGACTTTTCAGAAAGTCAACCATCAAGCATACAAATTTCCAACTCAAGAACATATGTCCATATTGATGTTAGTGGACCATGCTAACGACATCCTATGCATTTTGTAATCATATTCTTGATCACATACAACCATATAATTACTTGTCTATGTACACACACATACACGTAATTCATTCCATTCATACTAGTATTTCTATAACTCCACAACTAACACTATAACACGTATTAAGCTAACCTTATACTATTCCAACAATGATTCTTTTTAGGACTCTCATACGCTTCACATATACTTCAAGTTCACAACTAGCGGATCAAACCACCACATGGTGTGCATCACATCATTTAAACGCATAGTGCAAGCCATTAGTGCACACTTCTACCCGGGAATGAAATCAACAAAATCTCCACATGGAGTCAATCTAACACGTCTTCTTCATGGTAGTTTACTAACAAACACATCATTATCACTCTTTATACATATTGACCCACAACTTGCATACAATTTCCTATATTATTGTCACATAGACATTTCATCAAACACTTGGTGTGCGTACTATCATCTAAGCTCAATGTACAAGTATCTTTTGCATACTCTTACTATCTCATATCAAATCACTAATTCAATGATCACCATACCATTTTCATTCAAATTAGGTTCATTTTACAACATCATACAACATCTAACTTCACCCATCTAAATTCTATAGAACATATCACATATAGTCATCATCACCTTCATTCTATTATGACTACAAATGGGTTTTTCCCCAAAACATCAACATAATTGAAATTAAGCATGCTTTAGCCTCTATGTAATCATATTGCCTAGAATTCCTTCTCAATTTCAACAAACATTCACGGATTACCCATAACCCACTTAACCAAACATCACCAAAACACTTAATTCAACTTACTTTGTGCTAGAGACACTTAATTGATCAACATTCAAGTTCATGCATCCGAGCTTTCTTGAGATTTCTTCCCAATTTGATGAAATTAGTGAAATTAGTGAAACTAGGGTTCCACCTTTCCCCTTGCCCTTGTTCGATCGTCCCAAAGCCAGCACATCCCTGGCTTCTTTTTTTTTTTATCAAATATATAACATATTTACACATTAGCCCCCTTGTCTTTCAAGGTAGGTTTAAATTTGTTATTTCCTATACTAACTTGATCTCCTTTCTTAGTTTAACTTAGTTACACACATAAATCTAAACCTACTGTCATTTTCTTACGGTACCATTTAACGGTCACCGTTTTCTGTTATTTAGCATCACGAAAATAATATTATTTCATAACATACGGATTTGGGGTGTTACATGCTTCCGCTAAACACTTAACTATGTTTTGATTTGAACACCTTTTATATTGATGGGTTGAACTTTATTTATTACTTGCAATGTTCAATAAGATTGGTGGCTTGATCCTGGTCAGTCACGCCTCCAAGCGGTGATACTCCGCGTGTGGATTTGGGGGTGTGACAGATTGGTATCAGAGCCATTGGTTATAGTAAACTTGGTTTTAAAAAGGGGAAAACTTTTGGATAAAACCAAACTATAACCAGAATAGTGCTTAACGATCCACAACGACGCTTCGCTCCACGTGCAAGACTCAACACTATAGGTGATATGGTTTATGTTTTAGTGTCTACTTGTTAGTTACATAGAACTTTGCTCATGGTATGCTTAGATAAACGTAGCAACTATTGTTTGAAACACATGTGTGCTTACTCTCTTCTGTCATCGCACTTTAGCGAACCTCTCTGATGTGTGCTAAACAGACTATAAAAATTAACTAAATTAGACTCTCTAAGCTAGACACTAAAAAGCTTTAATTCTAGACTCGACCTAAAACCACACAATCGGCAAGTGTACCGATCAATGTAGTATAACCTAGGAAGTCCGGATATCGAACCACAGGACTCTATGTATCACGTAACTAGACTCTAATAGACGCTGACAGACACGACTTAACTTGTTTAATTGTTTTGGGAGGGGGGGGGGTTACGGAAAATCTATGAAATCTATATTAAACTACTAAATTAACTAAAACTGGACTAAAAACGAATTAAGACTGAGGACTTTCCTTATATGAGAATGAGATCACCTAGACAAGAATCCTGGATCATTTTTAAGAGATTACCGATTAAATTAACTGCACGAATTATGGAACCGGGATCATGTGATACTAAACCTATTAAGAACCAACTAAGCCCCTTGACCCTTCTCAAGGAGAAACCTGTGGAACTACCTAGGCCGTTAATCCTACCGGTTATTAGACGCCTTCCCAGTTGTCTAATTATTGTGTAAGTACCCTAATGTTGACCTACTCTTTTCCAATCATAGATCTAGGGTAGTTTGAAGTAATTAATTTGACTTCATAGACTAATAAAACCGACAGGTAAACCAAGACATGACCTTTTCCAAGGACTATCTAAAGCAATTCGCCGGGTAAGACCTACCAATAGCCCCTTACTTCCCAGGTATTAGGACTAGTAGAACACTAAGACTTAGCAAATTATTATCAATTACTTCTAGGGGTTATCGGCCGATTCTCCCTAAAGAGTTAAGGTTCTCTAACGTGATATAGACACTCACCGAAATCCTAAACCCTAATATGACTCTATGTTGTGATAAAGACCGTCATTAAGAATCATATGAAGCAAATAATAACAATAAACCGAATCAAAGCACGCATATACATCGAATCATTAAACCAAACTTCTTACTAAACACAATTAATCCATAAAAATCATGCAATTAATAAAACCGGTAAAATCTTCAAGTTAATCCATTCATCAAGTCTAGGTGGCTTAAATGTTTAACCAAGCATACTAAAACGTGAAAACAAAACAAAGATGTCTAAACAAGAATTCATCATAACAAAGTTCCAAGAAAAGAAATCGACAGAACAAGGGATTAGAAAACTCGATATATTCTTCGATTCTTCGCCCTTGACTCGTACCAATGATTCCAAAGCCTTGAGATCTCCGATTGTGCGCCAATAATGCTCCAAGGTTGCCCAAAGAAGTCTGATTTTCGAAATTAAGGTTGTGTGTTGTTTTCTTGGAAAAATCCTTCAAAAACCCTAGCAGCAAACAACCAGATCCACGATTTAGGGGCTAGGCGTGACGCGAGGGGGCTAGGCGTCACGCGGCGCCCCCTTCTCCTGAATATTTTATTTTTTTCTTATTTTCCAGCTTTCCAACTCGCGATCGAATCCCATTTATCTCCAAACTGCTCGTTTTGACTCTTTTTTCATCACTTTAAGCTACGGACCTGAAATCAAAGCTTAACGTCAGCAGTATCGAAATTCTAACCTAAACTAGACTCAAAATAACCGAAAACTGACCAAAATATACACTAAAAACATATGTACTTTGAAGTACATCAAGCATCCCCACACTTACTCTTTTTTCGTCCTCGAAAAAGAATTATGCAACGGAATCATAGACAAATAATCCCTTGGGTAGAAAATTATAGGTATATTTAATTAAAACCAAGGCTTGCGTTAGCTGCGATTGCGAATATACTTGTCCACTTTAAACCCAAATCCAATCCTACGCCCTTATCATGTGATTTTAATTTAAGTGTGGTCAATCTACCTAGGGCCTCACACCAGAATTTACGGTCCACCTACTCCCGCCTCAAGCTTATAGGACTAAAGGAACGATCATTGGACCAATTCCTAACCATCTTATATCAAAACCAAGAGAGTTTACAATCAAAATTTTTTCTTTTTCCATTTTTTTTCCTTTTTTTTATTTTTTTCCGTGAGTCTAGACGATGCTTTCCCTAATCAAGAGGCAATCCGGCTGTAGAGTCGCTATCCCCAACCACATATTAGTTAGGTTTCGGTACTTATTTTCTTTGCTTTGCACGGTCGATTTCACACACCCTAGCGGTAATCTTGCTGTAGAGTCGCTATCCCCAGCTCAGACTACATAGGAATGCATTACTTTCATTTAGTTTCTAGCTCACTTTTTATTCCATTTTTTTTCGCATGATCACAAACTCTAACGGTTTTAACTTATAACGGTGCCCCTTACTCTTATTGGCAGTTTTAATTTCCCATATTTCCCAGGCGAAAACCCACTAGTAGACTGACAATTAATATATATTAGCTCAAAGGGACTTAAAACCAAACCCAGGCTTATCCACATATCCCTAACTAGACGCAAGCTCGATTTATTTTAATCTCTTATTATTATTATTCGAACCCAAGCAAATATTCGTCTTTTCTATCATTTTCCGTTTTAATTGCAAACTTCTTTTTTTTATTCGAAGGATATTTTTCTGATTTTTCATTTTTTTTTCACAAATAAGACTCGATTATTTACATGTATCCCATCCCCACACTTAGAGATTGCATTGTCCCTAATGCAAGAACGAAAATACGACTCAACAACTACCTAAAAATAAAAACTGCAGACGAAATATAAAAAAAAATATACAACAACAAAGGGAAAACGACTTAACTGAATATGTGAGACTGTCAAAGTGCCAGTCGTTTCCACATAAACACCCTCCAATACCGAACGCGCTCAGCAAACAATACCAAAACTCTCTCTCAACGAACGGAAAGCGGCTCCAATCATCACCCTAAAATAAACATACCATACCAAGCAAACTACTACCAAACGTTCAACGTAGCAACATCCGAAGTTCAAACGAAAAATAAAAACATATGTCTCACTAATACAACCCAATCGAACAACTAAAACAGCATAAAGTAAAATAATCATAAAAGGATATATGCTGCTTTAGTCTATCTCCATCACTCCTCATCTGTCTCCTCCTCCATCTGCTGCACTCCCGAACTTCCAGCCTGCTGCCATCCATACTGTCCAACATAACCATAACCACTCTGTCCTCCCCACTGATCGTACCCCGGGTACTGTCCATAGACGTACGGGGTCTGCTGCTCACCTCCATACTGTGGTGGAGGAAGTAACCCGACAAAAGGTGGAGGAACATCTAGTGTCATACCTGACATCATATACCTGAGCATGTCATCCTGGCGATGGTGGCTCTGCATCGTCCACTGGTGATCAACTCTCATTCTGTTTTCTAGCTGATCAAATCGCTGCTGGGGCATGTCATAAGCAGCTTCAGGAGTGAACGGGCTAGGTCGTGGTTGTCTAAGAGGTTGCTGTGGAGCTGGGACCTCACGCCTCTGCCTAGGTACCGGCTGTCGTGCCGGAGGAGCGCCCTGTGAGTAATTCCATTCCGGCGGGTCCGAAGATGTTAGAGCACCCGCTAACTGTAGATCCGCAACACTCCAATAAACCGTTGGAAAACTCTCATGCATCTGCTCCACCTTATATTTCGTGAGAGCCCGCAAATTCCTTGCCAACCTAGCTATGTATGGCCCAAGATCCATTGCAGCCCGTTTTCCTCCCCTACGAGGTCGATTGCACGACCATGCGAAGAAACTCGCCAAGTTCCAATTCCTTTTTTCCACCATACACATCAACGCAAAAATATCCAACCAATTGGCCTTATTCTCACCCGACTTTCTCGCCACAACCGTAGTCGCCAATACCTTCAGAATATACCTATGTATCGGATCACGAACCGATGTGATAAGGTTCGTGTGGGCGAACGGTTGGGTCACAATTGTTTCCCAAAATCTAGCCAAATTCGCCGAATCCAAACAATTTGGCCGAGGATGATTGTACACACCCCTTAACCCATTAACAAACTCATCTCATACAAATTCCTGCCCAATGAGAATGAAACCGCGTTTTTCTCAGCAAAAGTACCCTCTTTATGATGAAAGGTACAATGGAACTCAAGTGTCAGTTCCGTATACTGTGGCCAATCACAATCCATTGCCGCTCTCAGTCTTGGCCCCAACAATTCCGCTACACGATCACTAGCTCCCATTCTTTGCAACCACTCCCAATTAATCGTGCGATGCTCCAACATTTGAGTTACCACATATTTCTTTAGTTTCACTCTTTCTTCATTGTCTTCTTCAAAATCCAAGACCGGGTGATCAACTAGCCTCTAAAGTCGAGAGTACACTCTCCTATCATTCCCACGATATTTAATCTTCCTTTTCCTTAGGTTAGAGGATGAGCCCGCACCTGACATGTTTCTGCAAAACACGAAGAATTGACAAGAAAACAATGCAGAGTGTTAGTAATCACAACTATTTTTGGTTTATTTTTTTATCATTTTTTTTAATTCATAAAAATCTGGAATAGCTGTATAGCATTTCATTCGCGGCTAATTCTAAAAATAAAGTTGAAGAAAAACATGGGTTACCGTTTACAAAAGCGTAAGTCAAACACCTTTTTACCCGAATGGAGATTGAGTACGGGCAAAATGTTGTGAACTTGTACGTGCATATTAGTAAACCCGACACTAGACGCTAGGTACTACTCTAAGAAAACTACTAGACTCAATAACTCGAACGACCTAAGACTCAATGTACACTATCTCCTCCCGGCACTTTAATTGTCCTCAATTAAGCATAAGTGCCAAAATATCCCCATACTTGAGGCTAAACCCGTGAGAGTTTGAAACTTTTAAACCATAGAGCGACGTTTTGGGCAACAAAAGCTGTTTAGAAAACTAATTAGATTTGCAAAAATCAGTTCAAAAACCTATTTCTTTTAGCAAAAACTTCTTAGTGGTAACCAAACAAACCCATAAAGCTCAAACACGTGGCCTAAATGTCCAAACATACCCCACAAGTCTCAAACATCCCCAAGTAAACCAACCCGAACCATCCGCAAGCCCCATTATGTGTAAACATCCCAAACAAAATCACCCGCATACCACTAGCATCATTAACGGCTCAAAAATCTCAATTTTAGCAAACTACCTAAACCCTAGACCTAAAACATGACTGACCCGACACTACAAATGAACTATAATGTTACCTACTAATGAGAAATCACAGAAAACATACCTTGGAGTCGGATTAAGCAAGAAAAATGAAGCCTTGAACTTGTGTTGCACGAGGTCGTCGAAAAATGCGAAGATGTATCGCGATTTCGGGTGAAATTGATGGTGGGAATGGTAGGGAAAGTGATTGTGGTGATGTAGGAAGAAGATTGGAGTGATTTGGTG
This sequence comes from Helianthus annuus, assembly GCF_002127325.2. Lineage (NCBI taxonomy): Eukaryota > Viridiplantae > Streptophyta > Magnoliopsida > Asterales > Asteraceae > Helianthus > Helianthus annuus. The sequence continues at coordinate 29,657,225 of NC_035438.2, read as the reverse complement.
GAAAAATGAGCAAGATATGGTGATTTTAGTGTTTTTGCGACTAGGGTTTCGAAATGGAGAAAAGAAAAAGTGATATGCAGCGAACAGGGCAAAAACAACACTTAAACCGGTTCAGGGGGACCTCGCGCGACGCGTGGGGGTGAAGGGTGGTATCGCGTAGCGCGGCGCTACCAAAAACAATTAAAGTTGAACCTTTACCCTAGACGTGACGCGAAGGCCTAGGCGCCACGCCTAGGGTCGTTTTTCACAGAATGTTTCGAGAAAATTTGTTGTTCATGCCTTAGAATTTTTTTTCAAAATCTTTCCCCACCATCCAAAATTCCCAAAAACTTTTCTAAGTATCAAGGAAACATACCTGGGACCTCTTTTCTCATGCTCTTTCCGTTCCATGGCGGTGACGAGACCTGTAAAATTCTCAACGACACAAAACAAAGACCGAAAAAACTACGACAATACTTGTTAGAACGCAAAAATACTCAAAAGATGACTCTTATACAAAAATACAAAATGTACACTTGGGCTTTCACCCAAAACACTAATTGGCGGCTTTAGATGGGATTTCGAGAGGAGTTTCCTCCCTCTCATCCTTGTTTATCGCTCCTCCAATGTAATGTTTCAAACGATGACCGTTCACCTTCCAGCTACGGCCATCTGTTTCATCCATGATCTCCACCGCTCCATACGGAATGTAACACCTCGAAAATTCACGCCCTATAATGTATTGACACGTGTCATAAGCTTGAATGTGATAAAGAATACTCTAGAGGGACTAAAGTTGACAAACATGGAAAGTATGCGAATTCAAGGGTTCAAAATGTCAACAAGGGGTAAATATACTTTACAGTAACCCTACATGATGCTCATACCTTCAAGCGAATAAATCATGGATCATACGGAGCTAAATATGAAAGAAAGTGAGAGATTACAAACTACAGGGGTTAAATGTGTCAACATGTTTAAGTTATACCTCTGAGTGACCTTTCAGCAAACCCGAAGCTTTGTAACGGTAAATTATGCTCACTAGAATGCACGATAAAAAATTTCATAAAGTTTCGTTATAATATGAGAAAGTTATGATCAAATTCGTATATGAGGGGTTAAAGCGTAAACGTTGGAAATTATGACTTTTCGGGTAATAACAAAGTGACCAAGGACTTAGCAAAGTGGGAATAAGTCTTGAGGCCCTTATAAGTAAATATGAAGGGCTCATAATGCAAGTAATAACCTTTCGAAGAGCTAATCGGAGTGTCGCGCTCCGGTCAAAGATAATATTTATAAGCCCAAATTACCATTAACAATGTGTTAGTGGTAGTAAGGGGTCGAACCACGAAGAGTATGTGGTTTGTGTGTGGATTCGAATGAATTAAAACAATTGTCACGATTTATGAAGCTTGCTAAAGTATCTTTGTGTTTTTGTTTAATTGAGAGGTATGAGTTTAAACTAATTGAAGTGATGAAATTGATTAACAACTAATGATTAATGCTTACGAACAACTTGGTTACTAGAACAATAATAAGAGAAAGGAATCACACCTGGTTTCGGTAATTATTAATCTAGGATTTCTACAAGTTTTAGTTTCAACTCAAATGCATTCGATTAACGAATTTAGTGTACCGTGACTTAGGTGCTACTAGCTATCAACGTCCCGAAGAACGGACAAAAAGACACTTTGTAATCAACACAAGTAAATCCTAACAACGACAACGTACAATTACATATCACCGTTTCGCAAAGTCATAACTTTTAACATCGTTCGACAATTCACGAATTCGTAACAAATGTAATACTATTGTCAAAAGTTTCAAAAACCAAATACAAATTGTCACTAAGATGAAATAAGAACAAATTGAAACCCTAAAATTAACAACTACCTACACCGGGGTGAAACCGAGATGATTAGCCGCTCATGGTTGATGCAACTCGATCACCGGATGTTTGGAATGCGGATGGAGTCATCTTGAAGCCTTGAGAATGGTGAATGACGAGGTTTGGTGAAAGATAATGATGGTGGAAGGATTAGGGTTTGTGGATGATGGATTAATTGTGATGATGGTGATGATTCTTAATGATGATTTTCGGTTGTAGGGTTGATGATGGTTGAATGGTAGATGATTAGTGGATCGTGAATGGCTCCAAGATCAACTTCAAAACTCAAAAGTGAGTGTAACTCCCGAAATCAATGTCTTTCACACCCAATAGAAATCGTTCACAGCCCTCACAACCACGAAATCCCGTTCCAGTATTCTGCTGCCCGTCGCCGACGGGTCTGACCCCGTCGCCGACGGGTTCCCAAAATCACAAAAGTGGCCGACGGCCTGTTTAACTGGATACGCGTTTTCTTGGCCGACGGGAGTTTCTAGCGGGCGTCGCCGACGGCTTGGGGCCCGTCGGCGACGGGCTTTCCAGCATGCTTTCCTGATTTCTTCGTTTTGTGCTTCCGTTTGATCCTTAACGCGTTCCGGTGCTCCGGTTTTCGACCCGGTGACTCGTAAAGCTCCCAAAAAGCTCCTTAAACTTCGTTAAACCTGCGTAAACACAAATCTTATTAAAAGTAGGCTATTCAAGATTGAAACTTATGTAAAATCACAAAGTTACGCAATAACGAACACCGGTTTTCAACCACGTATCACATCCCCACACTTGTCTTTTGCTTGCTCTCAAGCAAATCTGTTTTTCACTTTCACGTTGGTCAAACAACGAATATACATCCCATCCCCGAGACAAAGGTTAAGGTCTATTGTCATACAAAAGTTCACATTCTTTACAATCTCCACATATTTACCGGTAAAGTGACAAATCACATACAATAATGGTTATCCAAGAGTACCCCGCCCGTAAAACTAACAAGTCATGCATATCCCTCACAATGTTCTCTCCACTCGGCTTAAAATTTGGCTAATATGTATAATGTATTAGCACTACAATCAATTAATCGCTCAAAACCGGTTAGAACACGTACCCGCATAGGCTTGCAACTCAATCATTCTCCACCACCGATCACGAATACTAAGCACAAGTCAAAAGGTCTTTGAAGGGTTGTAATGGGGCTAGGCTAAGGGTAGGGAATAGGATATTTTAAAGTGCCTAAGGTGCTGAAAAATTCGATTTTTATTACAAACCACTAAACTAAACAAAACTAAATATAAATATCAACTATGAGGCAACAACTTTCGCCTTTTATTCAATAATTACTAGTACATCTTTTTGTGTTTTTCTCAATGAGTTTTCATTCTTTTTCGCAACATTTTTTGAAATTTTTTGAAATTTTTTTATTTTTTTATTTTTATTTTTTATTATTTTTTTTTTTATTTTTTTTACAAATGAATTACAACTATACAAACTAAAGTTCCTATAATCAAATTTTCATCACACGGGTTTAAAAAGAAAAGGCTTATGGTTATGGGCTAAGTGGGTTGTCAAACGAAAGGTTTAGGCTCAATGTTGGCTACTAAGGGATAATTTTTGGGTAAGAATATAAAAATGGTGTAAAAGGAAAAGGTTTACCTAATGCCTTAATCATTCTCGTGCTTGTATTCGGTCTATGGTCTCGAACGTATCAAAAGTTGCAAGTTCTACAATACGCGACTAATGGTCCACTCAACAAAGAAACATGTAAATGCAACTCTATGATATAAAAGTGGCTCAAACCTCACGTATAAGGGTATGATATGTGATATGCATGATATACTAGTTTCTTAGGCGGATTATTCCCAAATAACCACCCGCTAAATACCCGTCATGCTATTAATTTGAACTTGACCATGACAAAAGACCAAATGGGTTGTGCCATCCCTCGTTGACTTGGTTACTTGTGCTTTTAAGATTGCTTTTGAAACAAGAAATTTTTGAAAATTTATTGAAATTTTCCCCCATCCCCACAATTGAGGCAAACATTGTCCTCAATGTGTAGTGTTTAAATGAACGGGTCAAAATCGAAAATTTTTACTACTCCCCCATCCCCACACTTGAAGTACATATTGTCCTCAATGTGTAAGAACTAGAGTTTTAAAAATGCACAAGGGATGTGACACGACTAACCTTCCCAACTTTTCACTCCGGAAATTAAAATACACATTACAATCCACTTATTCCTAACTAACAATCAAAGTAAAAAGAAACACATGCACCTGATTTTTATCGCTTGATGCTCATATCCTTCGTCTCTTCATAAAAATGGTTGTCCCACGAACATGTTGTACCTACAAATTCTAATCCTTGTGTAGAAGCATGCTTCTCACAACCATCAAAATTTGTTAGTTACTTAGTTCTACCCTTTTTACGAACACGTTACCAAACCATGCGTTATTTTACTTCGATTTATGTGGAAAATATTTTACAACAACAACAAACCTAACTCACTTTCGTAGGAATCACGATTGCATTTAGCTTATGCAACAAGCCCTTTTAAACCCCCCCCCCCCCAATAGCTTGGGAGGACGAGAGGCCTCGTGAGGGTTATATAGGGAACACACCCACAACGTTCATTTAACTAGGCATAAATTAAATAAAAACGACAAGAAATAAAGGAACAAAATATACAACAACAACAACATAAAATATACCATACCTCTCCCGCTGATATCGCTCGTTTGGATCCATTGGCGGGTTGGGTTGGCATGGATAACCAGTGAGGGCCTCGAACATCTCCCTATAGTTATCGAGGGGACTTTGCTCCCCTTGAGGCGGCGGTTGGTACGGGATCGGGATAAAGCTAGACCCTACCGCTTCGGGCCAATGTGGAGTCGGGTCGGATGGGCCTTGTGGGTGGGGAAGGTCGGGGTAATTTGTCCACCCCGAGTGCTCGGCATATGGGAGGCCGGCTTGGTAGTCTCTTTGATACCGCTCCTGATCGTGGAGCACTTTGGCGTTATTAACCGCCATTTGTTGAGAGACATACAATGCACTCCAACGGCATCGGTTCAATTCTCTTTCTTCCTGTTGACGCGCTGCCTCTGCTTTTTCCCATGCCCGTATTCGGGCTGCCTCATCCTCTTGCATCTTTGCCAACTGTTCCATGTGTGATCTTTGCATTGCTTGGAACAGTTCTTGCTCCTCCACGAACTTGTTCATTCTCTCCCGATGGGCTTCTTGAGCTGCCCAATACTCCTGCATGGAGGTTCCATGGGACCCTTCCCAAGCTTCCCTCCTTCGGTTATACTCCCTACCTTCACCTATGCAAGCATAGACATTGTCATATATCTCCTGCTGTCCCCGATCAAAATTTTTGTAGGAGGGCACCCGTCTCATGGTCACAAAACCCGCCACATCTGCATTGATTTCCCTATGTGGCCGCATATATCTCTGTCTGGATCTTTGTGGACCAGAGGGTGCAGCTTCCTCCTCTTCATCACCCATTTCTTCATCTTCTTCCGATGCTGGTGGTGCCCCAGAAGTAAGAAACTCGTACTTGTTACCCAAATTATCGGTCACAACGTACTTGTTCCCCGAGAATTTAACCTCTATCTTCCAATTCTTCCTCATGTACGCCATGTTAAATTCCTCCAACGGCTTAGAACCCCATAGTGATTCCGGGGGTAAGCAATTTTGTTGCACAATCATGGCGCTAATGAGGCGTGCGTATGGAATAAAACGCCTCTGGGACGACTCCCTAGTAGCCCACGTGTTCATCATCACTATGTGTCTCCATGACAATGTTGGGGTTCCATAAAGCAAAGCGTGCACCACCCTACAGTCACTCACTCTAACACCTCCACGATCACCAAACCTCGCCAAGATGTTATCAACAGAAATCCCTTGAAGAATCTTTCCCTCAAGCGACATTTGCTTTCTTTTCATTTCTCCCCCTTTGTTGAATGGTAAAATAACATCTAGCAGTTGCTCGGAATCATCATTGTTCATATGATTATCCAAAAAACGCTCGATGGGTGGGTAATCGTATGCGTGTACTCCCAAAGAGTCGAAACGCGTGATACAATTCATTGTCTCGAAGGACATTGTCATGTTCCCTCGAGTAGTCTTTCCCACCAACTTCCACTGTGATGGAGGTTCATTCTTGTTCATGAGCTTCAAGGTGGATAACCATTCACATACTTCCGCTAAGTACACCCTGGAGGTATTATCTTCACACCAGTCAAGGACACTTTCCCATCCTAGACGTTCAAACATCTGCACAATCCCAATCTGACGAAATTCTTCTACGTTCACAACCCGTTCACATAGCACCCTTTCCAAAACTGAAGTGTTCACATTGTTCACCATCTTCCACTTCCATAACTTAGCCTCTAACTTCCTGTCTTGATACCCCGACAACGGTTTGTTTTTCTCATCATCCCAAATTCTAGCGTTTTGGCTATCCCTAAACTTCACCCACTCCCAATCCTGCCTGTACAATCTTGCGTCGTTCTCCTCTACAGAGCTTAGTTGCTCCCACTTCAACCGGAAGAAGAACCGACCCCTGATGATGATGCTTGGCCTGTAGTCTTTTGCCTCTTACCACCCGCCATAACTACAATCACAAACAAGCAAACATCAATGTAGACTCAACCTTCATTAGCCTCTCAAACTTTGAACATGACATGTGATGTTGAAAAATTAATAAGTGAAAGTAAAATTGCATTTTTAAACTTCCAAAGTCGCCAATTTTATCATCTACTTATCAATTTCATTGTTGCACTAACAATTTCTTATAATTTCGACAATGTATTCAACATCACCTTCATGTTCAATCATGTGTATAACAAGTGTAATTACTTCACTATAGTTATAACATGCTCAAATTCCATTCATAACAATTAAACATACTTAAAATCATGCTAGATCAACACACATTGTCTAAACAACCTACTCTTAAACTAAAAAGTTTAAAATTTCGGAAGAAAAACACTAACTATATGAAAATCAAGCATAAATTTAAGGAGAATCCATACCTTTGTGTTGTTGGAACAAGAAAAACTGTGAAGAGATGTAAAACAAGTAGATTGATGAACACCCTTTCAAGAACCCTAACTACCACGCCCAAAAATCTTACAAAATAGCAAGAATTGATGAAAAACGTGTTAGGGGTTTTGTTCCTCTTGAAAAATTACCCAAGATGGACTCAAAAATCAGTTGATTTGGTGAAGATTTGAGAAAGTTATAAGAACTTGAAGGTTTTAGGGTTTTGGATGAGAGATGGAGAAGATGAAGAGAGATGGTGGGTTAGGTGAGAGAGAGCAGGGAATTTGTGAGGTTAATAGTGAAAGGGGGTCGACATATGGTTAGAATTACATTTGAATGATGTTTGGATAGGTGAAAGTATGTTTAGGTTCGAGTTTTAGACACAAAAAACGATCCTGACGCGGTGACCAAGTGAGAACCCGTCGCCGACGGGTCCCATCCCGTCGCCGACGGGTCCCATCCCGTCGCCGACGGGTCCCATCCCGTCGCCGACGGGCAAGGGTAAAAAGGAGATCAGGCGACGGCTTAAGGATCTGGATACGGGTGTTCGGTGTCCGACAGGATAATTGAGAACCCGTCCGGGACGGGCATCACCCCGTCGCCGACGGGCTGTGATTTTTCAATTTTTTTTTTTTGAAAAATGGAGGTAATTTTATTTACTTTTAATAAAGGGACCATGTACAATAAAAATTCCTAAAAAATATTAAAATCTTTTTGTGATTTTTATGAGTTAAATTTTCAAAGATTTCAAAGATTGCGAAACCGTTACGGCCCTACCACCCCCCGAAAAATCATGTATTGTCCCTAATACACACGAATAAGTCTATAAACATACCTGTTGTCTTCAAGACCCGTTTATGATGTCCGGACTTCACACAATTACAACGGTTAATAGGAAACGAAAACGAATAACGCAAAACACACAAACAAACAAATAATTGTACATAACTTTACACAAAATGTTACCGGTCCTTTTCATTCGACCTCGTAAACCGGGAAGCTTACCACGAAGCTCACCGATTCCTTGTTTTCATCCACTTTCTCGTTACCATCGAGAAACGGTTTTAGCCGATGACCATTTACCGTTTGCCGTACCCCATCCTTCGGGTCCTCGATAGTAACATCACCCAATTGTCCAACCCGGGTGACAACATAGGGTCCCATCCATTTGATCCGAAGCTTACCGGGAAAGAACTTGAGCTTCGAATTGTAGAGCCACACCTTTTGACCCACTTCAAACTCTTTCTTTCTCAACTTGGCATCATGCGCTCGTTTCATCCCATCCTTATACTTAGACGCGCATTCATATGCCATCTCCCTTAGCTCCTCCAACTCACATAACTTGAGCTTCCGTTCCTTACTTGCATCATCATATTTCACATTAACCTCTTTAATAGCCCATAACGATTTGTGCACAAGTTCAACCGGTAAATGGCAGTTTTTACCGTAAACCAATCGATAAGGTGTGGTGCCTATGAGTGTCTTATGTGCCGTACGGTAGGCCCATAAAGCATCGTTCAACTTAATTGACCAATCCTTACGGTCCGCCCGCACGGTCTTTTGCAAAATCTCTTTGATTTGCCTATTTGACACCTCAACTTGCCCGCTTGTTTGCGGGTGATAGGGGGTAGCAATCCTATGGTCAACACCAAACCTTTTTAGAAGTTTCCCAAACCGAAAATTTTTAAAATGAGATCCTCCATCACTTATGATGACACGAGGAATCCCAAACCTTGAAAAAATATTAGTTTGGACAAAATTACAAACCACGGAATGGTCGTTTGTCTTGGTGGCGATTGCTTTGACCCATTTCTACACATAGTCAACGACCACCAAGATGTACACGTTGCCATAGGAATTGGGGAATGGGCCCATGAAATCAATACCCCATACATCGAAAACATCGACTACAAGGATTGGTTGCATGGGCATCTCATCCCTTTTTGAAATACCCCCTAATTTTTGGCACTCTATGCAATTTTTGGCAAACTCATTTGCATCTTTGAAAATGGTAGGCCAATAAAGACCACTATTTAACAATTTATGGCCCGTTTTGTGACCACTAAAGTGACCACCACATGCAAACGAGTGTAGATACTGCAACACGCTTGGAATCTCTTTGTCATCAATGCATCTTCTTATAACTTGATCCGCACACTCCTTCCACAAATGCGGTTCTTCCAACCGATAGTATTTGATTTGGGACATGAAGTGTTGCCTTTTCCGTCTATCCCAATGTGCCGGCATATCACCTGTAACAAGATAATTGACAATGTTAGCATACCATGGCAATTTATCTAATTTCATTATATGCTCATCTGGGAAAGACTCATTGATTTCTAAGGCCTTCGGATCCTCTTCAACCATCAATCGGGACAAGTGGTCCGCTACCACATTCTCAATAGCCTTCTTGTCCCGTATCTCCAAATCAAACTCTTGGAGCAACAATACCCATCGGATTAACCTCGGCTTTGCATCTTTCTTCTCCATAAGGTACCTAACTGCAGTGTGATCGGAATAAATAATCACTTTACTACCCCATATATAAGACCGAAATTTATCCAATGCATATACCACCGCAAGTAGCTCTTTTTTGGTGGTTGTATAATTCAATTATGCATCCGAAAGAGTCTTACTTGCGTAGTATATGGCAACAGGATTCTTGTCAACCCGTTGTCCCAACACGGCCCCCGCCGCATAATCACTTGCATCGCACATTATTTCAAAAGGTAAAGACCAATTTGGCGATTGCAAGATTGGCCAACTAACTTCTCTTTCAAATTGTTAAAAGCATTTTGGCAATTTTCATTGAAATCAAACGGTTGGTCTTTTAACAACAAATTACATAAAGGCTTTGTTATATCACTAAAACCCTTAATAAATCGCCTATAAAACCCCGCGTGACCTGGAAACGACCTAACACCTTTAACAGTCGTGGGATACGGTAAAGTAGATATAACTTGTACCTTAGCACGATCAACCTCTATCCCACGACTTGACACCACATGTCCCAACACAATTCCCTCTTGAACCATAAAATGGCTCTTTTCCCAACTTAGGACCAAACTAGTCTCAACACATTGTTTTAACACTTTATCTAGTTTGTTGGTGCATGTTTGTGACAACAGCTTAGATTTGGTCTTTGGATATCTTGTAATTAGTTAAACGATAAACAGTTAGCGGGTTTAGCTTTGTAATAGTTAGTTATAGAGTTTAAGCTAAACTAAACCCATTTGGGTCAAGGGGAAACGAATTGGGCTTTGCCCATGTAGGAAACCCTAGCCCACTTGTAAACCTTGTGGTATATAAACAAGGTTAGGCTTTAGGGTTTAGGTTGATCAGTTGATCAGTTAATCAGCCAAAACAGTTGTTAGAGAGATTGAATTTCGTGAGAGTACTAGCTTGGACGAAATTGTGAGGGTTAGGGTTTAGATTGATTGTAATACGAAAGTTTGATAATCAATAGAAACCCAGTTGAAAGTGATTTGCTGTTTCTACACGTTTTCTGCTAATTCTGATCAAGAGGATTCCGCACTCTTGATTGGAAAGACGATTCTGTGAAGATCCATAACATCAAGGGGACCCACAATTGGTATCAGAGCATTAGGCTCTTGAAGAAGCTCGGTTCAGAATTTGTTGCTGCAGAAAAGTGTGGATTTTCGGGTTCTTTTGGAGATTTTTGAAAATTTTGAAGGTGGTAGACCTAGGGTTTCGAAATTTTGGAGGAAAATTTTCGAAATTTTTAAGGTTTTTGGTTGAAAATAGGCTGTTGTTGGTGTTCAGCGAGTTTAATTCTGCATATTTGGTGTTTTTGCTTGAAGGAAACTTGAAGATTTGAAGAACTGTTCTTCGTGTTCTTCGTGGTGTTCATCATAATTTGTAGAAAATTACTGATAATTTGTTGTGTTGATTTGCAGGAAACTGTTAGAAGAGTCTGGAAAATCTGCAGAAAATTCGATCAGATTGAGTTTCCAAAATTTGCTAGCAAAATTAACAATTTCGCAGCAAATTTAATATCTACACTGACAAACCGGCAAAATTGTGATCTAGCAACTCGGTGATCGGTGAAATTAAGTCCTAGCAACTCGGTGACCGGCGAAATTAAATCCAAAGGCGACTTTGGTAACCGTATAATTTTCCTCAGCGAAATTATTACGGTGATCGGCGAAATTAACCGTCGTGCCAGCGAAATTGACTTGCCAGCGAAGTTATCTAGAGAAATTAACCAGCAAAATTAATTTGATCAGCTAGCATATTTATTCCAGCGAATTTAAAAATCTAGCATATTTATAATTCCTCTACCAGCGAAATTCAGTTGGTTTGCCAGCAAAATTAGCGTGACACGGTGAAATTAACTTGGTTTGCCAGCAAAATTAGCGTGACACGGTGAAATTAACTTGGTTTGCCAGCATAATTAGCGAGACACGGTGAAATTAAGTTGGTTTACCAGCAAAATTAAAAGGTGGAGTGGAGGAACTAGATACGCATAGAGGAATTAACGTTTTCGTGAATAGAAAGTGATCCATAGCTCGTTTGACGAAACCGTCTACACCGTTGGACTCGGTTGATTTTTAGGACCAAAAAAAAAAAAAAAAAATCCCGAATTCGGTTTTTGACATTATATATCATTGGACTCGTCTTTTCGAGACGATTCTAAAGGTGTAATTTGGTAACCACTGTTTTCGAAAAATTTTGTACGGTTTTCTCAGTCTGCAACGTTTAAAATGTCGAACATGACCAACTTGAATGCTCCAAAGATGATGAAGGTGGAGAATTATCTTACATGGAAGGACAACTTCAAATCCTTCATTAAATCTCAGGATGCACGAATGTGGATATGTATTGAAGATGGGTACATAAACCCAGTACATGATTTTGAGGGCAGACGACGTAGAACAGACTACGTGAACATGAATGAGGCTGATAAGAAAGTGTATGAAGCTGAAAAGAGAGCTTTAGCTGCAATAAAGTCATCCTTACCTGATAGCATCAAGCATACCTTCACAAAGTACACAAATTCAAAGGATATGTGGGATGAATTACAAAAGCGATATCAGGGAAATGAATGCGCCACTCAGGCCTTCATGGCAGAGATAATGCCAGTTGATGAGGCTGAAACTAGTGTGAGTGATGCTGTATCTCAAGTGGAGAATGCTGAAGCAAAAGTGGATGCTGAAGTAGAGAAAGAGAGTGAAGCTGAACAGGTTGTTGCTGATCAAACCACAGAAGTTCATGAGAAAGAGGTACAATCTAATTCTGTGTGTTTGAGGTGTCGTGAACTACAGGGTGAGGTTGACAGGTTGTCAACTCAAAATCAAAGTCTGGTGAGTGAGATGTCTAGTATAAAAGAGTCAAACTTTTTTGCTAAAAGAAATGAATCTCTATACTTGAAGAAGATAAAAGGTTATGAATGTGAAATCGAAGCCGTAACCTGCAAATTAAATGAAAAACTTCAAGTCATAGACTTAGCTCATGACATGATGGCTGAGAAAACAAAAGAGATTTCTGATAAAAACAAAGAGTTGTCAGATGCTTACCTCAGAATTGTTGAACTTGAAAAGAAATTGGGTCAATTCAGGGATTCTACTTTTGTTATGAAACATATGATGGGTGGGTTAAAGAAGAGTAATGACAAGACTAGTGTGGGATTCCAAGGCTATAATGAAGTCCCACCTCCTCTTAGTCATGATTATTCATTCCTACCTGATGAAGATGAGCTAACAAAGTTTATGTCAACAGCACCAAGTAGTTCCACAGCAAGTCGAGGTGATGAGTCTGAGAGAGGTGATGCTAAGAAGGATAATAACAGCAAACCAGTTTTGAAAAAGAACACTTCACAACCTAAGAATAAAAATTCGACTTTTGCTAAAAAGATAAATTTTGTTCAAGGAAGTGACATGAAAAATGAGACAGCTGTTATTGAAAATGAATCGAACGTAGAGTTTGCTAAAAATAAAAACAAAGAAAATTCTGAAATTAAGCAAACTGAACCAGATTCTTCTAAAGCATCATCATCAAAGCCTGAATCTAGTTCAAAGGCTTCAGATAAGAAGTCTTCGAAAAGGATGTCGTGCTTCAAATGTCACACCAAAGGACATGTAGCTAGCTGCTGTCCTAACAAAAAGAATGAAGCACAAGTGAATGAGAGGAAGAGAGAGAAGTCACCAGAGAAAAGTGGTGATAAGCAGGAGAGAGAGTCCAACTCTCCAAAGAAATCTGCTCCTAAGCAACCAGAGACAGTTGCTGTTGGTGTGGATAAGGCTGAAAAAGGAACTCCACAAGTTCCTCGTTTTCAAAGAAATCAACCTAGATTTCAGCCTAGATCTCCACCAGGCAGATTTGAGAGACCTAGAAGCAGTTCACCAAGAATGAACAACCAAAATACAAATAATTTCAGAAGTCAAGGTCAATATCAAAATCGATACCAAAATAATGGTGGTCGAAATTTTTATAACAATGGCTTTAGAAATTATAATAATAATGCTTCTTGGAATCAAAATCAAAATTTTCAAAGGTCAAATAGTCCAAACACACATAGGAACCCTCAGGACCAAAGACCTAGTGGAAATCAAAATCAAATTCCAACTGGTCTGAGATCCAAGACTCCAGTTAGGAGTAATGGATATTGGATGGATGTTCCGGTGGTTGGTGAATTTGGACGACCCAAGACCATTAAGGCTTGGATCCCCCAATCTAACTAATTTTTTGGTTGGTGTGTGCAGGAGCTGCTAAGGAGGATTATCATATGTTGATAGTGGCTGCTCCAGGCACATGACGGGGGATGCGAGATTGTTGACTGAATTTGAAGATTATGATGGAGGACAGGTGAATTTTGCGGGTGCAAAAGGTGGTAGAATTACTGGACGAGGAAAGGTGACCAATGGGAAGATCACGCTGGACAAAGTGAACTATGTGGAGCAGCTTAAACACAATCTTATGAGCGTGTCACAAGTCTGCGACAAGGGTCACTCGGTCCATTTTACCAAGACTGAAGCATTAGTGTTGAAACCAGGTTTGGAGATACCGGACGAATGGATAGTGATGCGAGCGCCAAGGAGAAATGACACTTATGTCATGGACATGGGTGCTAAGGATCCAACTGCAGTGGTGGCGTGTTTACTATCAAAAGCATCTGAAGCTGAATCGATGTTGTGGCACAGACGCATGGCCCATATTCACTATCGAAAAATGAATTACCTTGTTAAAAATGAGCTAGTGAAAGGGGTTCCATTGCGGAGGTTTCAAGTGGAAGACAAATGTCTTCCATGTCAAAAGGGAAAACAACACAAGAAACCTCACAAATCCAAAACAGTAAATTCCATAGATGCCCCTTACGAATTACTTCACATGGATTTATTCGGTCCAGTGAACGTGAGGAGCATAGGTGGAAAGTACTATTGTTTAGTTGTTACTGATGATTACTCACGTTATTCATGGGTTTTCTTTTTAGGTACAAAAGATGAGACAGCAGAGATGTTGATAGATCTTTTTACAAAATTGGAAAACGTCCATGATGCAAAGATTAAGAGGATAAGGAGTGATAATGGCACGGAGTTCAAGAATCGTATTCTGGATCTCTACTGTCTTCGCAAGGGAATTGAACATCAATATTCTGCTCCTTATACGCCTCAACAGAATGGAGTTGCTGAGAGGAAAAACAGGACGTTGATTGAAGCCGCTAGGACAATGCTTTCAGATTCTAAGCTACCAGTTCTTTTCTGGGGAGAAGCTGTGAATACAGCTTGCTATGTCCTAAACAAAGTTTTGACTGTTAAACGTTTTAACAAAACTTGTCATGAATTAATGTTTAACAAGAAACCAAACTTAGAAGGCTTTGAACCATTTGGATTACCCTGCACCATTGTGCGAAATAAAGATAAACAAAAATTCGGTGAGGTGGCTGACGAGGGCTACTTTCTAGGTTACGTACCTGGCGCACCGAATAAAAGGGTTTTTAATCTAAAAACTGGTAAAATTGAGGTTGTGTTTAATGTAGAAATTACTTCTTACAAACCTCAACAGTCAACGAGTGGACCAGCTATATTATATGATTATGAAAGTGTTTTTAAATCATTTAATATTCCTGAGTTTTCCAATGCAGATGAGTCTCAGCTGATTCAAACAGTGATAAATGGAGATGATGAAGGCGAGTTCATGCCTAGATCAAATGTTGATATGACAGATGCTCCGGAAACTTCCCAAGATGCTGCTGATACTGATTCAAGTGATGGTGAACCCGAACCCAATCAGGGGGAGGATTTCATTAATTCGTTTGCAAATCAGAACATTCAGGGGGAGGTTGGATCAAACCTGGGTGACAATCTAGTAGTCGATGCGGTTGCTACTACACGAGCAAATAGGGATCATCCAGTTGACATGATACTTGGAGATCCTACTGCAGGTGTTCAGACGAGAAGAAGCATAGCAGCGAATACTGGTTTATTTGTGTCGATTGAGAAGACTGGGATTGTGAACGAATGCTTGTATAGTTGCTTTATTTCCCAAGAGGAGCCGAAGAACATTCATATGGCTCTTAAAGACAATTCATGGGTTGAAGCTATGCAAGAGGAATTGGCCCAGTTTGCTAAGTTGAAAGTTTGGGAGTTGGTTGATCTTCCTAAAGGTGAAAGAGAGATTGGCACTAAATTGGTTTAGGTGCAAGAAAGATGAAAGAGGTATAGTCACGCGAAACAAGGCTCGATTGGTGGTCAAAGGTTTCAATCAGCAAGAAGGGATAGATTACAATGAGGTGTTTGCACCAGTAGCAAGGTTGGAGGCAATTCGTTTGTTTCTGGCTTTCGCAACTTTCAAGGGCTTCAAAGTTTACCAACTAGACGTGAAGAGTGCGTTTCTTTACGGGAAAGTCCAAGAAGTGGTGTATGTCTCACAACCAGATGGGTTCGTTGATCCAGAATATCCAGATCGAGTGTACAAACTTAATAAGGCTTTGTATGGGTTACATCAAGCTCCCAGGGCGTGGTACGAGACACTGTCTACACATCTGATAAAGAATGGTTTTGAAAGAGGTCAGATTGATAGTACACTGTTCATCAAGAGGAAGAAGGAAGATTTTCTGCTGGTACAGGTGTACGTGGACGACATCATCTTTGGGTCATCTGATGAAAGCATGTGTAAAGAGTTCGAGCAGGTGATGAAGAGCAAGTTTGAAATGAGTGCTATGGGTGAGCTGTCTTACTTTCTGGGATTACAAGTTGAACAGAAGGCGGATGGGATGTTTATTCATCAAACAAAGTATGTGTATGACATTTTGAGTCGGTTCAAAATGAATGATTGCACTACTTCCAACACACCCATATGTGAAAATCACAATCTTGGCCCAGATCACGAAAGTACTGAAGATGTTGATCCTACTCAATACAGGGCAATGATTGGTTCTCTGATGTGCTTGACTGCTTCAAGACCTGACATCATGTTTGCCGTATGCTTGTGTGCCAGATATCAGGCGAATCCTAAAGAGTCACACATGAAAGCAGTGAAGCGGATTCTTCGTTACTTGAAGGGGAAACCTAAACTTGGGTTGTGGTATCCAGCTGATAGTGATCTGACGTTTGTTGCTTACACTGACTCAGACTTTGGAGGATGCAAGTCGAACAGAAAGTCTACAACAGGTGGTTGTCAGTTCTTAGGAGGCAGGATTGTATCTTGGCAATGCAAGAAGCAATCTTGTGTGTCTACATCTACATGTGAAGCTGAATATATTGCTGCTGGAAGCTGCTGCTCTCAGGTTCTCTGGATACGACAGCAAATGCGCGATTACGGTTTGGATTTCACTCGTACTCCTATTATGATAGACAATAATGCCACTATTTCAATAACTAATAATCCCGTGAATCACAGTCGCACAAAACATATTGACATACGTCATCATTTTATACGGGATTGTGCTAAAAAGAGACTAATTGAATTACATCGAGTCGACACAGAGGATAACCTGGCAGATCTTTATACTAAAGCATTTGACAGGGCTCGCTTTGAACATTTAGTCGAACTCAACGGGATGAGGAATCCTGAATAACTGGTTTTTCATAAGAATTTTTGTAAATAGTTTACTGTTTTCTTAAAAATCAAAAACACAAAAAAATTGAAAAATCAAAAACATAAAAAAAAATAGAAAATCAAAAATGAGATTTCACTGTGTGAAAAAGAAGAAATGATAGTACATCAGCAAGTTAGACTGTCACACTGAAATTGAACCTAAATTGCTTAAGTGTGATAGCAGCTTCATCATATGATGTACCAGTAGGCAAAAGCATGAAATAATCAACTTACCAATGTGATATAAACTTAAATGAACTGAATATGAGTGGGGAACATATCAGTGATGTATGGTTTAATGACCTTAATTCTTGCGTTGATAGATTGCCAAACTCTGAAGTTTTGGGTCTTTATACTGTTGTTTCAACTAGGGATATCTTGGCTGTCTGTCTGTTAGAACTAAAATTGTACATGACCCCAGGAAAGATAGTCACTTGGAATTAGCTCATTTCTATTTGAATGTCTGTATATTTCCTGATACACACAATTTTGATCTGATTCTGAAATCTTCTCTGAAAAAAGTTGTGTACCTCCTCTGCTGCATCCAGATATATGCTGACCTGGAGGTGCTAGGCAACGACAGCTTCTGCTGCATCCAGATACATGCTGACCTAGCTGTACGTTGTCGCACTATAGATCTAATACACCCGAAAGAGGCCCTCTAGTGCCCAAAAGAAACCCAATAAACCTATATCAAACTGAGAAAATCTCATTTGATCTGTATATTATACCATCTCTACTAAAGATCTATTCTGTTCTCTTCTCAACCTATTCCCAGTTAAGATTTCAGAACTCTGGATTGGACTTGTGAAATATGTGGTAGGGAAGATACTTGCATGATAGAGTGTGCTGTTTATATTTCCAGGATTTGATTAATATTTATTTGGGTGTTCATTGTTAAGCAATCAAAACATGATAAAACAAATTATATGCAGACCTAGGCACAGTTAGGATATCTTAAAGGATGCCATCAGTATACTCACCTACTACGATGAATCTTTGTGCATACCTTGATTGTGGGGGTATATCCTGAAGTGGGACACACTAGTATATCAGAAATAAAATTACCTTAACGTATCATATGGTAATGGTACTTGAAATGTTCATGCATTTTGTTTAAGTGGACAAACATACTGGTAATCGTCTTGAACTGCTTTTCACGAAAAATTAAATAAAGAATTATATAATTGTGTGAAACAGCTTGCTTGTGCTGATATGATCTTCTTACCAGTGATTCTCACAAAAATAGAATGTTTATTGCTTTTGTTATTTACTTGCTTTCAGAAAATATAAAAAATCCAAAAATAGTGTCACAAAGATTGTTACTCTTGGAGGAATTGTTATTCTTGGAGGAATTGTTACTGATAGGGGGAGACGGTGTTAGTAAGTGAGCTCAAAATTTTCAATCAGGCAGGTTCTTGTGTGTTGAACAAAAAGTTTTGCATGTTGGTGATGAAATTGAAAAGGCTTAATCTGTGATACAGTTTAACTAATCTCTTGAAAAATAATAATTTATTTAACTTATGTTGAAAAATTCTTATGGTTTCTCGAGATGTTTGTTTTATAGTATACAGATTGAAGCAGTTTGTTGCTGAGAAGTTGCTGAGAAGATGAGAGTTGATTGGATGCATGGTAGAACCTCCTTTCTATATTGCAGACAAGATTGAAGAGTTTGAAGATTGCTGTGCAAATGCTAAACTGGAGTTTACTCAAGTGCTAACGTGTTGAAGATTTGGTGATTGGATGCATCAGCTTAGGGGGAGTCTGTTGCTGACAGAAGCTGTTGAAGCTGAAGCTATCCAAAGACCAAAGACAGTGCAAGATTACTTGAAGATTGGAAGAAGACCGAAGACAAAGTTTTGACTCAAGACAAAGGTTTTATGAAGCTATTGTCAAGGGGGAGTTTGTTGGTGCATGTTTGTGACAACAGCTTAGATTTGGTCTTTGGATATCTTGTAATTAGTTAAACGATAAACAGTTAGCGGGTTTAGCTTTGTAATAGTTAGTTATAGAGTTTAGGCTAAACTAAACCCATTTGGGTCAAGGGGAAACGAATTGGGCTTTGCCCATGTAGGAAACCCTAGCCCACTTGTAAACCTTGTGGTATATAAACAAGGTTAGGCTTTAGGGTTTAGGTTGATCAGTTGATCAGTTAATCAGCCAAAACAGTTGTTAGAGAGATTGAATTTCGTGAGAGTACTAGCTTGGACGAAATTGTGAGGGTTAGGGTTTAGGTTGATTGTAATACGAAAGTTTGATAATCAATAGAAACCCAGTTGAAAGTGATTTGCTGTTTCTACACGTTTTCTGCTAATTCTGATCAAGAGGATTCCGCACTCTTGATTGGAAAGACGATTCTGTGAAGATCCATAACATCAAGGGGACCTACATAGTTGGTCCAAACAAGCCTCAAAAGATGATCCAAAAATTGAGAAATCATCCATGAAGATTTCCAAAGACTTTCCCACCATATCTGAGAAAATACTCATCATGCACCTTTGAAAGGTGGCGGGAGCGTTACATAATCCAAACGGCATTCGCCTAAATGCGAATGTACCGTAGGGACATGTAAACGTAGTCTTTGATTGATCTTCCGGATGGATAGCAATTTGGTTATAACCGGAATAGCCATCTAAGAAGCAATAAAATTTTTGCTCCGATAATTTCTCAACTATTTGATCTATGAACGGTAAAGGAAAATGATCTTTGGAAGTTGCGGTGTTCAACTTCCTATAATCAATACAAATTCGCCACCCGGTTACCGGCCGGGTGGCTACCTCTTCACCTGCGTCATTTTTGACGACTTGTATACCCGCTTTCTTGGGAACCGTTTGTGTTGGGCTCACCCATTGGCTATCCGAGATCGGGTAAATGATACCCGCATCAAGCCACTTCAACACTTCTTTCTTCACGACCTCCCGCATGTTCGGATTTAACCTCCTTTGTGCATCTCGAACGGGAGTCACATTCTCTTCCGTGATGATTTTGTGCATCACCACCGAGGGACTAATACCCTTCAAATCCACAATGGTCCATCCAATCGCCGCCCGATTGGTGACCAACACCTCCATCAATTTTTTCTCTTGCTCCACGGTTAAATTCGATGCAATAATAACCGGAAGTGTATGGCCTTCTCCAACATAAGCATACTTAAGATGCTTCGGCAATGCTTTCAACTCAACTTCCGGAGGCTCTACTAACGACGGCTTCAATTTAGTGTCAATGCTCTCTGGTAAGCTTTCAACTTGGTGCGTCCATGTCGGTTTTCCTTCTCGAACCGCAAGCACCTCCAAACTCTTCACCTCCTCGTCGATGCTTCTCTCCACCTCCACCTGTGACCTGTCAAACATATAACAATCCTCCATTGTGTTTTCCCCATAAACGACTGTGTCGCAAAGAGGTATACACGTGTCAACAATGTCTGCCATATAGCATTCATCATCAACTGGAGGGCTCATAAGTCCGGAAAAAACATGTAACCTCAACCTTCGGTTTCCAAATGTCATGTCAACCGTTCCTGTTCTGCAGTCAATTTGAGCATTTGCAGTTGCTAAGAACGGTCGACCCAAAATCACCGTAGGTTGTTTGGTTGGGTCCTTGGCCACATAATCAAGCACGAGAAAGTCCACCGGATAGTAAAAATCCTCGATCTTCACTATCACATCCGAGACAACTCCACGGGGTAGCTTGGGTGTCAAATCGGCTAACACCACGGTGGTGTTTGACGATTGAAGTGGACCAAACTCGTATTGGTCATACAAGCTACCCGGTAGAATGCTCACGCTAGCACCAAGATCTAGAAGCGCCCGGTTGATTTTAAAATCGCCTACTTGAATTGAAATATTAGGCGCGCCCGGATCTTGAAGCTTAGGTGGAAGTGCACCCGAAAGAATCGAACTCATGTTTTCGGTTAAATCTAATTTTTTTGGAAATTTGTGAGTGCGTTTTTGGGTACACAAATCTTTCAATTACTTAGCATACGACGGTACTTGTTTAATTGCATCCAAAAGAGGTAAGTTAATTTTGACTTGTTTGAAAATTTCCAACAACTCTTCTTGTTGCGGACCTCTTTTGTTTACAACCTTTTTCATGGGTCCCTTCAATGCTTCGGGATAAGGGGCGGTATTAGCCTCCACACCCTTTTCCTTAGCCTTGGGGACGGGGATGGTCACAACGGGAGTAACATTGTTCTTTTTCAAATCATTTTTATTTTGACCCGTTTGACCATCCTCATGCTCATCATCACTAGCATCTTCCACCACCCCTTCAACAAATTGGGGTGGTGGTGTTTTGACACCATTATCAACAACTCGACCACTACGTAAAGTAATTTTAATAATTGGTACCTCACGTGTGTTCCTTGAACTTGACCCTTGATGCTTAGGGTTCACCGCGGTGTCACTTGGAAGCCTTCCCGTGCTTCCCCTCAATTGAGCCATTTCCTCCGCGAGTTGGCCCACTTGCTTTGCTAATGCCTCATGTGCTTTATACCGAATCTCGTTTGTTTTCTTCATCTCTTTGATATCATTGTGAGATTCTTTTATGTTGTTTTGAGATTCTCTTTGCATATTCAATAAAGCATCCATTTTGGCACTCAAGTCATCGCCACCGGTTTGATTGTTTGACCCACTTCCATTGCCGCCTTGATTGTTGTAATTCCGTTGATAACCACCTTGGTAATTGTTGTCCCTACCTTGGTACCCTTGGTTATAATTTCGTTGATAACCCCCTTGGTTACCACCTTGGCGATTTTGATACGATGTCCCGCTTTGGTTCCCCGGTTGAAAATTCGGGTTCATTTGATTCGCGACATTCCCATATCGGAAGTTGGGATGGTTTCTCAATCCGGGATGGTAAGTGTTCGAGTTCATGTCATTGTTCTTTCTATCCTCGAACACTTGGTTGACTTCCTCGGTGTACTCACCCAGCCCCGTTGGGCATTGATCGGTCGTATGGCCAATATCTCCACAATCCTCACACACTGCAAACTGGACCGCATTCACCTCTTTCTTTTTCATGCGAGCCATCTCTCGTTCCAGAGTGGAAATCCGATCCTTAGAATCAAGATCGGGTAATGATCGGGACACGGGATGTTTCTTAGCTCTATCGGCGGATTCTTTCTCTTTTGACCGCTTACTCATCCGCTCTAAAAACTCCCAATCATCGTCTTCATGGTTGCTCAAAAGAGTCCCATTACTTGTCGACTCGAGACAATTCCATGTTGTGTCATCTAAACCCCGTACAAAGCACTTGACCAACTCCCACTTCTCAATTTGATGATGTGGGCATCTTCGCATCATTTCCTTGAATCGAGTGAACGCCTCATGCAATGGCTCACCCGATAATTGGCGAAAAGATCTAATTTCATCACGAGCATCATCGGTCTTTGCCATAGAATAGTACTCATCTAGAAACGCTTGTTGCATTTCTCCCCATGTGCGGATGCTATTGGCCGGGAGGGTAAGGAACCATTGCTTCGCTTTGTCTTTCAATGAAAGTTGGAACAAGCGAAGTTTGACTTCTTCTAACGCAAAGTTGTGCCCCCCAATAGTGCTACAAATAGAAGAAAATTCTGCCAAATGTGTGTACGGTTCATCGTTGGATCTCCCATTGAAGTGAGGAAGTATGTTGATGTAATGAGGTTTACAATCAAACATCCTTCGCTCACAAACGATTGGTGAATCGTTTTCGGTAACAATCGGCCTAAAACGGTCATTCACTTCCCGTGGAGGTTGTTGACGACGATAAGGGCCGTTAACTTCTTGATCATCCATTCTCCGGTTATCCCTTCTATCATCTCTTCGATCATTTCTTCTTTCATCTCGTCTCTCATCCCTTCTCTCACCCCTTCCAACATCTCTTCTATCGTCTCTCCGATTTCCACCTCGATTACCCCCTTGATGACCACTTCCCACGAAACGAGGAATCCGGTTAAGGTTAGCATTGTTGTTGTTGTAAAACCCATCATTCTGGTTCCGTTGGTGGTTGTTTCGTGGTTGACGGTTATTTCCATAACCGTCATTCCTTCTATTCCCGTAACCAAAATCATCCTCCCCAACGTAATTGGCATTTTGATAGCCAAACTCTTCATCTTCGTACTCTCTTGCATTGTAGACATTACCCCTATTAATATATCCCAAATCTTCATCGTCATCCACTCGATCATCATAGTAACCCCCATCATCCGAATTTTCTGTATGAATGCTTACATGTTCCGGCGATTGATAACCGGGAACACTATAAGGTTCATCATCGGGGATTGCATTTCTCAAGTCGTCGATGTTGAAAAATGGGTCTTCATTCGCGGGATTGCCGCAATCACGATTACCTCTACGATCGGAATTGACATTCCGATCATCAAGGTTGATGGGTAACGACGCTTGTCGATGAAGGGTTTGTTGTTGGGGTGTTCGTTGGGTGTTATTGGGATTTTGGTTTCGGAAAGGTGGAGTGGGTGGTCTAGCGTTGACGTTACCACCCGGTTGCTCTTGAGGTATAGGTTGGACGTTTTGGGCGGGATTGAAATTGCTTCGGTATTGATATTGATTCTGGTTTGGGTTGGAGTTTTGGTTCGCCATTGAATCGGTTTCAACGGTCGGTGTGAGTGGTGGTGTTTGGTTGGTTTGATTAGAAGCAAGTGTTGCTTCTAACCGGCTTGCTAGGTTTCTTCTTGCGACTCTTTCGATTTCCGGTTCGTAAACTAGAGGCGAAGTCCTCCCGGAATTGCGCGTATGCATGCACTACCTGTAACCTGCACAAGTAACACACCCCGCGTAACAAGGAAAAAGACAAGTGCAAAAAGAAAGCTAAACAAGTTAAACAGATAATCACGCAAATTCAAACAATATCCAAACACAAAGCGCACGCACTCCCCGGCAACGGCGCCAAAATTTGATCGGAGTGTCGCACTCCGGTCAAAGATAATATTTATAAGCCCAAATTACCCTTAACAATGTGTTAGTGGTAGTAAGGGGTCGAACCGCGAAGAGTATGTGGTTTGTGTGTGGATTCGAATGAATTAAAACAATTGTGACGATTTATGAAGCTTGCTAAAGTATTTTTGTGTTTTTGTTTAATTGAGAGGTATGAGTTTAAACTAATTGAAGTGATGAAATTGATTAACAACTAATGATTAATGCTTACGAACAACTTGGTTACTAGAACAATAATAAGAGAAAGGAATCACACCCGGTTTCGGTAATTATTAATCTAGGATTTCTACAAGTTTTAGTTTCAACTCAAATGCATTCGATTAATTATTAGTGTACTGTGACTTAGGTGCTACTAGCTATCAACGTCCCGAAGAACGGACAAAAAGACACGTTGTAATCAACACAAGTAAATCCTAACAACGACAACGTACAATTACATATCACCGTTTCGCAAAAGTCATAACTTTTAACATCGTTCGACAATTCACGAATTCGTAACAAATGTAATACTATTGTCAAAAGTTTCAAAAACCAAATACAAATTGTCACTAAGATGAAACAAGAACAAATTGAAACCCTAAAATTAACAACTACCTACACCGGGGTGAAACCGAGATGATTAGCCGCTCATGGTTGATGCAACTCGATCACCGGATGTTTGGAATGCGGATAGAGTCATCTAGAAGCCTTGAGAATGGTGAATGATGAGGTTTGGTGAAAGATAATGATGGTGGAAGGATTAGGGTTTGTGGATGATGGATTAATTGTGATGATGGTGATGATTCTTGATGATGGTTTTCGGTTGTAGGGTTGATGATGGTTGAATGGTAGATGATTAGTGGATCGTGAATGGCTCCAAGATCAACTTCAAAACTCAAAAGTGAGTGTAACTCCCGAAATCAATGTCCCACACCCAATAGAAATCGTTCACAGCCCTCACAACCACGAAATCCCGTTCCAGTATTCTGCTGCCCGTTGCCGACGGGTCTAACCCCGTCGCCGATGGGTTCCCAAAATCACAAAAGTGGCCGACGGCCTGTTTAACTGGATACGCGTTTTCTTGGCCGACGGGAGTTTCTAGCGGGCGTCGCCGACGGCTTGGGGCCCGTCGGCGACGGGCTTTCCAGCATGCTTTCCTGATTTCTTCGTTTTGTGCTTCCGTTTGATCCGTAACGCGTTCCGGTGCTCCGGTTTTCGACCCGGTGACTCGTAAAGCTCCCAAAAAGCTCCTTAAACTTCGTTAAACCTGCGTAAACACAAATCTTATTAAAAGTAGGCTATTCAAGATTGAAACTTATGTAAAATCACAAAGTTACGCAATAACGAACACCAGTTTTCAACCACGTATCAAGAGCCAAGAGCCAAGCTGTAATAATTGAAAGATTTGAAATCTGACAGCAGATCTCAGGCGTGCCGCGTAAGGCTTAGCAGAACCTTACGCGGGCCGCGTCAGACGCCCAGATGCAGAAAACACAGGCAGCAGCCTGTTCAGCCTTGTAACCGACTTTAAAAGGTCTTCTCACCAGCATGGGCGACCCCTAACATTTCCTAGGCACTAGGGAACACTTGTAATGATCTGGGATAAATGCTAGACTTGCTTGTCATGATCACAGTGGAGAGTTCAAATGAGAAGAAATTTTTTGTAAGAAGAAAAAAGAAGAAGTTTTAACCAATGAGAATG
Organism: Helianthus annuus; assembly: GCF_002127325.2. Classification (NCBI taxonomy): domain Eukaryota; kingdom Viridiplantae; phylum Streptophyta; class Magnoliopsida; order Asterales; family Asteraceae; genus Helianthus; species Helianthus annuus. The sequence continues at coordinate 29,631,658 of NC_035438.2, read as the reverse complement.
CTTTATTTTACTTCATTTAATATAAGTATTTAATATTACTATAAGGGTACATTGGTAAATCTAAATAGGTCATTAATTTGTTGTCTTCCTCTTTAATAGCTAACTACATTAAATCTTTTGTAACTTATCTTCAATATATATATTTTTTTTCAAAAAAATAAAATAAAATAATTTAAAGTGTAGGATAAATTATAAGTTGTGTAGGATAAATTACGAGTTGTGTAGGATAAATTTCAACGTGTAGGATGAATTTCGAAATATATAAGATAACTTTTGACATATGTAGGCAAAAAAAGTTAGTGTGGATGATACTAGTCTTTATGACTAATTAATTAGTTAAAAATGATAATAAATGAGATAAGTGAAAAACTATTTAATGTTTTACAAAATTACCCTTTGTTCTTTTTCTTCTCAATTAAATTTTCTTCTCAAATGAACCTTCCCAATGGGTTAAAGGCACTATATAAAGGCCTTGTGTTGCAACTTTGATCATTCACTCCCAACTCAACTTCTGATCACCTCTGGAGCTCAAGGGCTTTCTCTAAGCATCCCTGGTCGTGCATAGGTCTTTGGTAAGTACCTTTGACCTTCCTTATTTGAGTTTTTACTTAGTTTTAGCTTAAAAGTCAAACCGTCGTAATTACCGTTTGACTTAGCGATTTATCATTAATGGTTCAGTGTTTAGTTGAATCAAAGGTAGTTATAAGTTGGTAATTATGTGGGCATTAAACCCTTAAAAGGGCACCCTCTGATTCCCGCTCTAACTAGATCAAATGTCGGGTCAAAGGTGTTTATTAAAAGTCAACAGAACCATAATTTTCGGATTAACACATAATTAGCAATGCTGAAGGTGTGTAACCTATTTTTGCCACTCATATAACTTAGTAAGAAATGTAAGAACATGTCTAAACATGTTCGACACGGCAATTTTCTGTTTAGACCCGGTTCGGAACCGAAAGTCGCAAAACTGTTGGTGCATATTCGGTGACAACAGCTTAATAGTTTGATTATTTAGTCTTTGGATATTTTGTATTGGGCTTAGCTTATTGGTTAGTGAGTTTATCATTGTAATGGGCTTGGAAAATGGCCTAGTCCATGTAGGAAGCCCAGTTCACAAACATGTGGTATATAAACATGTTTTTGTGATTAGGGTTTTATTGGTTAGAGAGTTTTAGAGAGAGAAAACGTAGAGAGAGAGTGAAAAACGTTTTTGAGTAAGGCAATATCACAGAGATAGGCTGTGAGGTTGTGAAGGTCTTGAATTGGTTGTAAACTGCAAGTTGGATAATCAATAGAAGACATGTTTGATTGTGAATTCAGTTTTATACTCGTTTCTGTAACAAATCTGATCTAGAGGATTCCGCACTCTAGGTTAGATATACAATTCTGTGAAGATCCATACACATCAAGGGGACCTACAATTGGTATCAGAGCATTAGGCTCTTAAAGAAGCTCGGTTCAGAATTTGTTGCTGCAGAAAAGGGTGGATTTTCGGGTTCTTTTGGAGATTTTCGAAAATTTTGAAGGTGGTAGACCTAGGGTTTCGAAATTTTGGAGGAATTTTTTTTAAATTTTTAAGGTTTTTGGTTGAAAATAGGCTGTTGTTGGTGTTCAGCGAGTTTAATTCGACATATTTGGTGTTTTTGCTTGAAGGAAACTTGAAGATTTGAGGAACTGTTCTTCGTGTTCTTCGTGGTGTTCATCATAATTTGCAAAAAATTACTGATAATTTGCTGTGTTGATTTGCAGGAAACTGTTAGAAGAATTTGGAAAATCTGCAAAAAATTCGATCAGATTGAGTTTCCAAAATTTGCTAGCAAAATTAACAATTTCGCAGCAAATTTAATATCTACACTGACAAACCAGCGAAATTGTGATCTGGCAACTCGGTGACCGGTGAAATTAAATCCTAGCAACTCGGTGACCGGAGAAATTAAAATCCAAAGGCGACTTTGGTGACCGTTTAATTGTCCTCAGCGACATTATTACGGTGATCGGCGAAGTTACTAGACGTCGTGCTAGCGAAATTATTTACCAACGAATTTGATCAGCTAGCATAATTATCCAGCGAATTTAATTGATCAGAGGAATTACCCAGCGAATTTAAGTGATCAGAGGAATTACCCAGCGAATTTAAGTGATTAGAGGAATTAACCAGCGAATTTGTTCCAGCGAATTTAAAAAGTCAGCATAATTATATCTACTCTACCAGCAAATTTATAATTTCTCTATCAGCATATTTAACTTGGCTTGCCAGCATAATTAGCGTAACCCGACGAAATTAACTTGGTTTGCCAGCAAAATTAGCTAGACGAATTAAAAGGTGGAGTAAAAAAAAAAGAACCCTTATATACCATTGGATTCGTTTTTTCGAGACGATTCTAAGGGTATAATTTGGTAAAAACAGTTTTCGAAAAAATTTTGTACGGTTTTATCAGTACGGTTACGGTAAAACTTGTTTTCAGATGGTTAAAATGGATAAGGTCAGTGAGACTGTTAAGAATTGGCCAAAGCTGAGAAACGTTAAAGAATATGCTGTCTGGAAGGAGGAGTTTGAATCGGTTGTGAAGAGTGAAGATACCAGAATGTGGTATTGTATGATTGATGGATATGTTGCTCCTACACGTCATGTCGAAGGAAGGGTTATAGTGATGTCTTATGACAAGATGGATGAATCTGAGAGGCAGGTGGTTGATGCTGAGAAGAAAGCTTTAGCTGCAATTAAAATGTCCTTACCTGATGGCATCAAGCATACCTTTACGAAGTACACTAATTCAAAGGATATGTGGGATGCATTAGAAAAGCGATATCAGGGAAATGCAGATGTAGTGGTAGAAGAGAAGAAGAAAGTTGTTGAGAAGAAGGCTGCAGAAGTTTCAAAGGGCTTGAATGGTGTGAATGAACTTACAACAGAGGTGAAGGTAACATCAGAACCTGTAAGTCATACATGTCATAATTGCACTGAACTACAGGGTCAAGTTAACAGACTATCGGAGCAAAACAAAATTCTGTTAGCTGAATTGGAAAAACAAAAAGAGTCAAATGTTCTTTTGATTAAAAGAGAGTCAAATTGCTTAAATGAACTCAAATCAAATGAACAAGAAATCAGCAGTTTAACAAGCAAAGTCAATGAACTGTTACAGATCATTGATTTGGCTCGTGAAACTGTGAAAGATAAAACTAATGAATTTTCTGATAAGTGCAGGGAATTAGCCGTTGCACAAGACCAAATTGTTGAACTTAAAGGAAAGTTAGACAAATTTGGAAATTCTTCATTAGTTAGGACTCAAATTCAAAAAAGTTTGAAAAAGAGTAATGATAAAAAGGGTTTGGGGTTTAGTAAAGCCTCATCTTCTGAAAATCAAGATTACTCGTTTTTACCTGATGAAAATGAGCTAATTGATTTTGTGCCTACTACACCAGCTGTAGTGGATCCAATAGCTGTGGACTTGCCAAGTAGTCCAGAAACTTTGAAAGAATCTGTTGAGTCTGACAGTACACCTCATAAATCGGATGAGGATACTGAAAAGGAAAAGAAAAAAACATTTAAAAAGAGATTTAAGAAAAAGAGAAATTACAAGACAAAATCTTGTTTTAGATGTCACAACAAAGGGCACGTAGCGAGTTGTTGTCCTTTGAAGAAAAATAAAGAAAAAGTTGATGAGGTTAAGGATGGGAATAGGGCTGGTTTAAATAATAATGTGCAACCACATTGTCAACGTAATCAACCAAGGTTTCAATCTAAAACTTCAACACCAAGACGATTTGATAGACCAAGAAACAATTTTTCACATTTTAGTCATTTCAATGGTAAATCAAATCGGTTTCAAAATCAAAATAGAAATTTTGGATATCAAAATCGATACCAGAGTTTTGGTAATCGAAATTTTCAAAGAAGAAACGAACATAGGGGTTTCAGTAACTCAAATGTTCAACATAATCCAAAAGTTTTTCAAAATTCACGGATTGGTAATGGGAGAAGAAGGTATCAAGATAATAATTTTCAGAGGTCAGAAAATCCGAGATTTTATTGGAACTCTAGTGATAAAAGACCTAGTGAAAATTATAAATCTTGTTCAACAACGAGTACAACATCCAAGACACCAGTTAGGTGTGATGGATATTGGTTAGAAGCATCTTATACTGATTTACATGGTCGACCCAAAACCGGTCAGGTTTGGGTTGTTAAATCTAACTGAGTTGTTGAGAATGTGCAGGATGACCAAGAAGGACTTTTGATGTGTTCGACAGTGGTTGTTCCTGTAAAGCGTCTGAGGTGAATAGTATGTTAACATGGGTAACGAACTATTTACATCAGTGATGGATATGATTTTTCTAAACTTCAATAGTGAAAAACTTATTGTCAGATTGAAGTGGGAGTCTGTTTGTGTTTGTAAATTTGTGTTTTTTAAAACTTGCTCCATAAAAACAAAAATTTAGGGGGAGAAATTTCCCTAAGCCAAAAAGAGTTTAGATAGTGCGTGTGTTTAGAGGGAGTAAGTTATAAATAAAAAAATACAAAAAAAAATTGAAAAATCAAAAACATAAAAAAATAGAAAATCAAAAATGAGTTATCACTGTGTGAAAAAGGAGAAATGATAGTACATCAGCAAGTTAGACTGTCACACTGAAATTGAACCAAAATTGCTTAAGTGTGATAGCAGCTTCATCATACGATGTACCAGTAGGCAAAAAGCATGAAATAATCAACTTACCAAAGTGATATAAACCTAAATGAACTGAATATGAGTGGGGAACACATCAGTGGTGTATGGTTTAATGACCTTAAATCTTGCGTTGATAGATTGCCAAAATCTGAGGTTTTGGGTCTTTATATTGTTATTTCATCTGGGGATATCAGGGGTGTCCTTCTGCTGCATCCATATACATGCTGACCTAGACACACCCAGGATATCTTAAAAGAGCTAAAAATGCCAAAACCTGAAAATGAAGAAGCTCTCATATAGAGTCATTCAAAAAATGCAAAATGCATAATTCGTATAAAAAATAGTACCTGTCTTAGCCCTCGATAAGATATTTTGGTCTCTTTTCTGTACGGAAGTACTGACCTGTTCACCAATTATCTATCGTTGAAAAACAAAACGGATGAATTCAGTATACTCACCTACTACGATGAATCTTTGTGCATACCTTGATCGCGAGGGTATATCCTGAAGTGGGACACACTTGTATTTCAGTATAATAAAATTACCTTAACGTATCATACGGTAATGGTACTTGAAATGTTCATGCATTTTGTTTAAGTGGACAAACATATTGGTAATCGTCTTGGACTGCTTTTCACTAAAAATTGAATAAAGAATTATCTAATTGTGTGAAACAGTTTGATTGTGCTGATATGATCTTCTTGCACATGATTCTCACAAAAAGATGAAATTATAAATATTTTTGAGTTTAGTTTAGTTTAGTTTGTTAGTTTGTTTTGAAAAATCAAAAATACCAAAAAGATTTCTTTTTAAAAGACTTCCATTTTGAACTGACAGGTTGTTGTTTTTGCATGATAAGATAAAATATTGGTTTATCTTTAAATGTGAAAAAGACTAATGGTTTTTCGAGATACTTGCTTGTGTTGCCAAACAGATTGATGCAGTTATCAAAATGAAGTGCAGAATACAAGTAAAGTGCAGATTGAGAGTGAAGTGAAGATGCGTGAAGATGCATGGTAGGATCCTTCTACTACATTGCAGAGAGATATGGAAGAGTTGGAGCTTACTTGCTTAACCAAGGATTGCTACCTAACTGATCTACAATGAATGAAAGTTTTGGAGATTGGACGCATCAGCTAAGGGGGAGTCTGTTGATGTCAGAAGCTGTGTAGCTGACGCTATCCAAAAACCAAAAGAACACAAGATGTTTGAAGACAAAGTTACACTATGAAGCTATTGTCAAGGGGGAGTCTGTTGGTGCATATTCGGTGACAACAGCTTAATAGTTTGATTATTTAGTCTTTGGATATTTTGTATTGGGCTTAGCTTATTGGTTAGTGAGTTTATCATTGTAATGGGCTTGGAAAATGGCCTAGTCCATGTAGGAAGCCCAGTTCACAAACATGTGGTATATAAACATGTTTTTGTGATTAGGGTTTTATTGGTTAGAGAGTTTTAGAGAGAGAAAACGTAGAGAGAGAGTGAAAAACATTTTTGAGTAAGGCAATATCACAGAGATAGGCTGTGAGGTTGTGAAGGTCTTGAATTGGTTGTAAACTGCAAGTTGGATAATCAATAGAAGACATGTTTGATTGTGAATTCAGTTTTATACTCGTTTCTGTAACAAATCTGATCTAGAGGATTCCGCACTCTAGGTTAGATATACAATTCTGTGAAGATCCATACACATCAAGGGGACCTACAAAAACTTTGACTTTTGCTTTGACTTCAGTTCTGACCCGATTTAGTATGATTTAGATATGCCTTAGAGCTTCCTTAGGACCAAGTTACATAATGGTTTAACCCTCTGTGATTGGTTCGTTGATTGTCCAATTCATTTGCACATTTCCGTTAAATGCTTAAATGTTGACCATAATGCCCTTTTGACCATAAAACGAGAATTTTGGAAATGTGAGAGAGCAAAAATATTTTTTACTAGTTTATAAACATGTCCCTACAGTTTCATAACAGTTCGAGGTCCAGAATAGGAGTTATGCTAAATAGCGCAATTAAGAAGCTTTTATTAATTAAACGGTGCAGTTAGCATAAAACCTATCTAAACCCAACTTTTGGCACCAAACCTTTTACCCACTGATTTAATATAATATTTTGAGATTTTTAATTATTTTTAACCTGCTCATAACCTAAGGTTATGGCCTTGACTCGGTAAATACCGATTATACCTTTTCGGGCATAAAACGAGTTCTACATAATATTTTGACACAAATCCAATTGCTACTGATTTTATATAATAAATAAAGTATTTTGAACTATATAACCTGATCAGAAAACTCAGATTTCCTGTATAACCCGGAAATCGCTTAAAATAGCCTTTTAAGTGTAATTAAACACATAATTTGGGTTTATAACCATTTTGTCATGTAAAGCTTATTACCTACTGATATAACTTGTAAAAGTAAGTGGTTTTACTGATTACTTCAGACCCGAACATCAGAATTATAAATAATCTCTTTTATAATCTTTAAAATGACCAAAATACCCCTACGGGGCTTATTATGTGATTAATCTCGTTTTGGGCATAATGGAAGATATCCTACTGATATCACAACATATTTAAAGCATATTGACTTAGGAAACCTGTATAGGACTCTCACGGTTACCCGTTACGCTAATTACGCGTTCGGTTCGGTTTATGTAACTAGTTTGCATAAATTAGCCGAAACGGGTCAAACCTTATCGTTTTTATCTCAAGATCCAGAAGGTGTTTAGTTCACCCATATTATACAAGTCTTTAAACTTGTTGGGACTAAAACACATTCTATTCCGGTCTTCGCCTAATCGTGCGTTCGAACCGTATCTTTCGTTAAAACTAACCGGTCTAAGTTTAGGCTTAATTAAAGACCCGTTAAGATTCTAATAGGTTATTATCAACCTTCGTTCAAGAATAGGAGACCCGGTAAAAGCTACACGCACTTGCTATTTGTGATTGATACTTGCAAAGGTAAATACTTTTAACTTATCTTCCCTACACGGGCTTGGGGTATGGTATATAAACTACCGCTTGGTCGGACATTGAATCTTTAATCGATTAGAGGTTAAATCATTGATATGCTCCGTTTTGAAATGTTTTGTTTGCTTAAAGCCTTTGGGGGGTTAATGACCATGTCCCGGATATCCCTGACATCATTTTACGAAATGGCCACGACCTAAGCACGGGGTGTAGGCGTACACCCGTCAGTGCCAAAAATAAATAATGTGGTGTGTCTATTGATCTTTAACCCGGTCTACGGATCGGGCTGCTGAACGCATAAGGAACAGTAATTCTTTTACAAGATTATATTCAAATAATTATCCCATGTTATAAAAAGTTGTGCCTCGTGCATTCAAATCAAATTTTCTTAAACTCTTTTCAAAATGAGTCGGTTGAATGTATTTACCAGTGTAAACTGACGTATTTTCCCAAAAAGGTTAAGTGCAGGTACTACGCGAACTAGGCTGGCTTTCTCCTAGCGTCCACAATAAGTCTCGCAAGCTTGGATGTCAAAACTGTTGAACAATGTTTCCTATTTATTTTGATCCCCCTGTGGAGTACTTTCAACTGTTGTGATACTTGATATTACAATTTATTAAAGTTGAAATATAACTATCTTTTGCTTCCGCTGTGCATTTAAATATTATGTTGTTTGACTGTAATGTTACCAACTACGTCACGATAATCCCCCACCGGGCCCACCGGTGAAACGTGGAAATATCGCGGTGTGACAGGTTGGTATCAGAACCAACGTTGAGTGAATTAAACACTAGCCTTATGTGTTTAATCTCAATGACACAATTGCACATACTCGAGTCTAGACAAGAACTTAGGACGAATCCAAATTGTTGCTTTAGTTTGTCCTTTATTATTTGTTATTTATTTCAATTGTTTAATCAGGAAATATGCCACCGAGATTCAGAAGAGGAGGAAGAGGCAAGGGGCCAATCACTGCCCCCAATGATCACGAGGCCGGGCCTTCTCACCTGCGAACTCCTTCCACTACAATGAGTGTCGAACCTCAGAGAAACAGGAGGAACCATTTTGAGCCCGCTAGACGGTCTGTCTCACACAGTTCAACACCTTCTTACCGTCACTCTTTTGGGCCGCACTCGGAAAACGAGCCCGATAACCCACAACATTCATACATACCTCTCCAGCGTTCCGTTCCGTTTCGCACCGTTCCTTCGGCGATCCTACTCCTGTCTCTCAGGGCCGGTTTAACCCGGCAAACTACGTTCAAGAACCAGTGGGTTTTAACCCATTGGGACCGGAGGACCATTTCTCAGAAGACAATGCAATGGATATGGACGAGGACACCTATCTTAGTATTTGGTCCCTGCGTGGACTTGTATTTCTGTTTAGCCTCTGCGTGAGTAATTTGTCTATTTGAAAAGTCCCGTTTAGGGCAATGTGTAATCCTTTTTAATATGTAATGGAATGCTAAGTTTATAAATTTCATTTTGTCATTATATGCATAAATATATGAAATAAATAAATAAATCAAAAATCATTCCTTTTAAAATATATCTGCCTATTCAAATATTAATCTAGAATCTTAACGGTATGACCTAGCCTTCGTGTCATGATAAGACCTGGCCAAGATGGTAAGACCTGGTTAAAAGATTCAAATCTCTGTTAACGTCTGAAAACATGTTAACACTCTTGGCAGACGTGATTCGCTAAAATCACACACGTCATTCTTATATAAGGATTCTTCAAAAGATTCCTAAGCCTAACTTAATGATCTATAAATCATGGGTTTAAATCGTCAATTAAGATGATCGTATATTAAACACCCATAGGTGATGTAATGCCTACTGGCCATACTCATTGTCATATAAGAAAAAAGACAGTAGTAGTCTACGACTCCCTGTTAGAAAAGGTAAAGAACTATGTTCGAACCCTAATGCTTTAATTCTCTAAAATCATGGCTTAATTTCCTTGTGACTAGGCCTATTGTGCCACTAATAGTACTGCTATTGTCTTATAATTAGGACAATTATAAATAAAAATCCTAAATAGATATGATTAACAAATCAACCAAATATGGTCTATGTTTACCATGGTTAATGAATTGCCATAAAAGAGACAATTCCATAATAAACTAGTGTCAATATCTTATGTAACAGTTCAACTACATGGCTGACTCGGATGAGATCAACAGTCACCCAAGGGAGAATCACGATAACACCCAGATTAATATAGCGGGTGCAGAGCTCCAAACGTTAATTGACAATGCTGTTGCAAAAGCCTTGGATAGGCAGTATAGTGAGTCGAGCGGTACTCGGAGTCGTACCCTATCCGCACCGCATTCCAAGCCTAAGACTCATTCTGAGGCCCACAGCAAGCCACCACCCTCCAAGAAAGATGAACCAAAGAAAGACGATGACGATCGTCACTCTTCAAACCGGCAAAGTGTCCCATCTCAAAGGATCGTGCTGAATCAAAGACCCCGTGATAAGGGCTGCTCCTACAAATACTTTGTGTCATGCAAACCCAGGGATTTCACCGGGGAAAAAGGGGCTATAGACTGCATGACTTGGTTGGATGAGATGGACATAGTGGTTGATATCAGCGGGTGCGCTGAGAAGGATGTGGTAAAGTTTGTGTCTCAATCATTCAAAGGTTAGGCCTTAGCCTGGTGGAGATCATTGATTCAAGCTATGGGAAAGAACTCTATGGCCTTGACTCGGTAAATACCGATTATACCTTTTTGGGCATAAAACGAGTTCTACATAATATTTTGACACAAATCCAATTGCTACTGATTTTATATAATAAATAAAGTATTTTGAACTATATAACCTGATCAGAAAACTCAGATTTCCTGTATAACCCGGAAGTCGCTTAAAATAGCCTTTTAAGTGTAATTAAACACATAATTTGGGTTTATAACCATTTTGTCATGTAAAGCTTATTACCTACTGATATAACTTGTTAAAGTAAGTGGTTTTACTGATTGCTTCAGACCCGAACATCAGAATTATAAATAATCACTTTTATAACCTTTAAAATGACCAAAATACCCCTACGGGGCTTATTATGTGATTAATCTCGTTTTGGGCATAATGTAAGATATCCTACTGATATCACAACATATTTAGAGCATATTGACTTAGAAAACCTGTATAGGACTCTTACGGTTACCGTTACGCTAATTACGCGTTCGGTTCGGTTTATGTAACTAGTTTACACAAATTAGCCGAAACGGGTCAAACCTTATCGTTTTTATCTCAAGATCCAGAAGGTGTTTAGTTCACCCATATTATACAAGTCTTTAAACTTGTTGGGACTAAAACACATTCTATTCTGATCTTCGCCTAATCGTGCGTTCGAACCGTATCTTTCGTTAAAACTAACCGGTCTAAGTTTAGGTTTAATTAAAGACCCGTTAGGATTCTAATAGGTTATTATCAACCTTCGTTCCAGAATAGGAGACCCGGTAAAAGATACACGCACTTGCTATTTGTGATTGATACTTGCAAAGGTAAATACTTTTAACTTATGTTCCCTATACGGGCTTGGGGTATGGTATATAAACTACCGCTTGGTTGGACATTGAATCTTTAATCGATTAGAGGTTAAATCATTGATATGCTCCGTTTTGAAATGTTTTGTTTGCTTAAAGCCTTTGGGGGGTTAATGACCATGTCCCGGATATCCCTGGCATCATTTTACGAAATGGCCACGACCTAAGCACGGGGTGTTGGCGTACACCCGTCAGTGCCAAAAATAAATAATGTGGTGTGTCTATTGATCTTTAACCCGGTCTACGGATCGGGCTACTGAACGCATAAGGAACATGTGATTCTTTTACAAGATTATATTCAAATAATTATCCCAAGTTATAAAATGTTGTGCCTCGTGCATTCAAATCAAATTTTCTTAAACTCTTTTCAAAATGAGTCGGTTGAATGTATTTACCAGTGTAAACTGACGTATTTTCCCAAAAAGGTTAAGTGCAGGTACTACGCGAACTAGGCTGGCTTTCTCCTAGCGTCCACAATAAGTCTCGCAAGCTTGGATGTCAAAACTGTTGAACAATGTTTCCTATTTATTTTGATCCCCCTGTGGAGTACTTTCGACTGTTGTGATACTTGATATTACAATTTATTAAAGTTGAAATATAACTATCTTTTGCTTCCGCTGTGCATTTAAATATTGTGTTGTTTGACTGTAATGTTACCAACTACGTCACGATAATCCCCCACCGGGCCCACCGGTGAAACGTGGAAATATCAGGTTGTGACACGGAAACACGTAGTGAACCATATAAGGTCCCGACCACTTTGATTTCAACTTACCCGCAATAAGCTTCAACCTTGAGTTGTAAAGAAGCACTTTGTCGCCTTTGCTAAACTCCTTCACTTTCTCAACCTTCTATCATGTAACAACTTCGTTTTCTCTTTGATTCCCAACGATCGAGCATACGCCGTATCCCTAAGCTCCTCAAGCTCCTGAATTTGAAAGAAACGCTTCCTAGTGGCTTCGGTCATGTCTAAATTAACGGTTTTCAATGCCCAAAGTGCTCTATGCTCTAACTCTACGGGAAGATGACAAGCTTTTCCATAGATGATCATAAAAGGTGTGGTTCCTAAAGGCGTCTTGTAGGCAGTTCTAAATGCCCACAATGCATCGTCTAGCTTGTCCGACCAATCTTTCCTATTTTTACCCACTGTTTTCTCTAAGATTCGTTTATTACCGCGATTCGCATTCTCCACTTGTCCACTTGTTTGTGGATGGTATGCGGTAGACAAACGATGAGTGACACCGTAGCGTGCAAGCAACTTCTCCATCAATGCATTGCAAAAGTGAGTGCCACGGTCACTAATTAAGGCTTTAGGAGTCCCGAATCGGGAAAAGAGCTTTTTGAGAAATTTCAAGACTACTCGAGCTTCGTTTGTGGGAAGAGCTTGAGCCTCAACCCATTTAGACACATAGTCAATCGCCACGAGTATATAACGGTTTCCTTTGGAGTTTGGGAAAGGTCCCATGAAATCGATACCCCAAACGTCAAAAACCTCTACTACTTGAATGGGGTTTTGAGGCATCTCATCTTTGGCAGAAATATTGTCGGTCCGTTGACATGCATCACACATCTTCACGAACTCCTCGGCATCTTTAAGAACGGTAGGCCAATAGAAACCACAATCGAATACCTTTTGGGCGGTGGTGTGTGCACCATGATGTCCTCCCATGAGACCCTCATGCACATGTTTTATGATGTTCCACCCCTCCTCTCTCGGCACACAACGTCTAAGAACTCTATCTCCCCCTATTCGGAAAAGAAAAGGGTCATCCCACACATACTTTCTCGCCTCACTAATTAAGCGCTTCTTTTGTTGTGTGGACATCCCTCTCACAACATTGCCACTAGAGAGGTAATTCGCTAAGTCGCAAAACCATGGCAATCCTTCTTTCTCGGCCTCAACAAACTCTATAGACTCGTGAGGGAACGTATCTCCAATCTCCTCCTCACGGATCTCTTCTCTTTTGGGGTCCTCTAGACGCGATAAATGATCAGCCGCCACATTCTCGGCCCCTCTCTTGTCCCTAATCTCAATATCGCACTCGCTAAGCAAAAGAATCCACCGAATGAGTCGGGGTTTGGCGTCTTTCTTTTGAAAAAGAAAATGCAATGCGGAGTGGTCGGTGAATACTACCGTTTTGGATAACACGAGGTATGAGCGGAATTTATCAAAAGCGAAAACTACGGCTAAAAGCTCTTTCTCCGTGGTAGTGTAGTTCTCTTGAGCATCATTGAGCGTCTTGCTCGCGTAGTAAATGGGGTGGAAGTGCTTATCCTTTCTTTGTCCTAAAACCGCTCCAACGGCATAGTCACTCGCATCGCACATGAGCTCAAACGGCAAGCTCCAGTCGGGCGAGATAAGAATAGGTGCACTAACCAACTGCTCCTTCAAAAAGTTGAAGGCTTTAAGACACTCCTCGTCGAAGACGAATGGAACATCCTTCTCTAGCAAACGGGTCATGGGGCGGGTGATTTTTGAAAAATCCCTAATGAAGCGCCTATAAAAGCCCGCATGCCTTAGAAAACTCCTAATCGACTTCATGCCCGTGGGTGGAGGTAACCTACTAATGGTATCTATTTTCGCACGATCTACCTCGGTACCCTCTCTAGAAATCTTATGCCCTAGCACTATACCTTCCGTCACCATGAAGTGACACTTCTCCCAGTTCAACATAAGCTTCGTTTCTACACACCGCTTCAACATCCTCTCCAAATTCTTCAAACACACATCGAAAGAATCACCATAAACTGAAAAATCATCCATGAAAACCTCCATGGAAGTCTCTATCCTATCCTGAAATATGGCGACCATGCAACGCTGAAAAGTAGCTAGAGCGTTACATAACCCGAATGGCATGCGTCGGTACGCATAGGTGCCATAGGGGCATGTGAAGGTGGTCTTATCCTGATCCTCCGGTGCTATGGGGATCTGGAAGTAACCGGAAAAGCCGTCTAGAAAACAATAAAATTATTGACCGGCGAGACGCTCCAACATTTGATCTATGAAAGGCAATGGGAAATGGTCTTTACGGGTGGCATCATTCAACTTTCGGTAGTCGATGCACACACGCCACCCCGTGACCGTGCGAGAAGGGATAAGCTCATTCTTTTAGTTCATGACAACGGTCATCCCCTCCTTCTTGGGGACAACCTGAGTGGGACTAACCCATGGAGAATCGGAAATGGGATAGATCATCCCGACATCTAGGAGTTTAAGAACCTCCTTCTTCACTACATCTTGCATGTTGGGGTTAAGCCTTCTTTGGGGTTGCACCACCGGTTTGAAATCATCCTCCATGAGTATCCGGTGAGTGCAATAAGAAGGGCTTATGCCCTTGATGTCGAACAACCTCCATGCAATGGCCTCTTTGTTGGCCCTCAACACATCCAACAACCTCAATTTCTCACTTTCCTCTAACGCGGATGAAATAATAACGGGTAGCTCGGAACCCTCCCCTAAGAAAGCATACACTAGATGGGATGGAAGTACCTTAAGCTCTAAGGGTGGGGGTTGGGTGGTGTCA